>NC_081439.1:37116632-37418268 GCF_949786415.1 Peromyscus eremicus
GACACCTATAAAGTTTTCTGAGAAGGCATCTGCTAGGCACTTTATGTAAAGTGGTGGCAAGTCCTCAGCAGGGTGACATAATCCCTTCTTCAAAGACAGGAACTCGTACACTGGCAAAATTCCCTAAGAAGCTATTCACTGGGTGATCTTCACAGTTTTCTAATGATAACTGGTACTGTGTGTTCTTCGGCCTCATTAAGGTACTTACACAAAACTTAACAGGAAGTCACCCACAAAATATTATTGAAACTCACTGGGAATCTGCCCTCTGAGGTATTGTCAAATTTTGCTGAGAAGAGTAGCAATTATAATCTACTAAAATCAGAAAGAAAATATTTACAATAACCAGGAAGGAGGCTCCTTTCTTTTGCAGTAACCTTCTGCTTTTCCTGAAAAAAGAAAATTCAGGATATTGGAGAAGTCCAGCTGCAGAATCACAAAGAGGAGAGCATTTGAGCTGGGAGTCAAGAAATTGATGGGCACTGTTCACCCTTTCTGCATTTGCATTCATATTGGGCATCTCTACAAGCTTGTGAACTCCATAGAACAAAATAGTTTCATTTCTTTCTGTGTACCTCTGTGTATACTAAGATACTCTCCACTTTCCTCCAAACATGAGGTTGTGCTCTTCTTTTTTTTTTTTTTTTTTTTTTTTTTTGGTTTTTCAAGAAAGGGTTTCTCTGTGTAGCTTTGTGCCTTTCCTGGAACTTGCTTTGGAGACCAGGCTGGCCTTGAACTCACAGAGATCCGCCTGGCTTTGCCTCCCGAGTGCTGGGATTAAAGGCGTGCGCCACCACCGCCCGGCTGAGGTTCTGCTCTTCTAAAGTCAGTATTTTCACAACTGACTATATAGTAGATGTTCCTGGTTGTGCAGCACTTCTGTTCAAATAGAAACGTCTTTGGAGAGAGGGAAGGGAAACATAGAAGACTCACAAAACTGTGAAAACTTACTATGCCTAGGAAACTCAGAGAGTTACAAGACTCATGAGTTCCCTCCCCAACTTGATATAAGTAGAAAGCAATTAACACCGAAGCAGAGACATTAATTCTGGTGATAGTAGTAAAGATAAAATATAAGTACTAGGAAGACTTTAATCACTCAAATATTTATAATGTGTTGCAATTATATGATTTAATGACTAAAGCATTTAAGTATATTTTTGTTAATAATGACTCTAAAGACGTACTAGTCAACAAATAAAAGCAAGCAGAAACTGCTCTAGAATGAAAATGTGTACGATGAATATATTTAAAGAAAGACTTAAAACACAAGAAAACCTTTTAGTAACTAAAATTTACTTGCTATATTCTCTATGTTTATTGCTTATACTTAATTTTCCTTTGAAACAACTTTTTATGGTCTAGATGCCACAAACCCCCAACATTTCTGACTCTGCTTCCTATGTGCTAACATTGCAAGAATGTGTCACCATGGCTGATCTATTAAGCGTTATTTAGGTGTATTTATTGTGTGCTCCCTGATAATACTAGATTTGATCCATCTATGATAATGTTTGCCTTTTATCATCTCAAAACTTTTTCCAGAAGTAATCATTTTGAGTTAATGTAAATTATGATACTTCCATTTTTAAAACTTGCATTTATTGGGTGTATGTTCATGTGCATGTGTATGTGTGTGGATATTTGTACCACATAGTATATATAGTCAAAGAATATGTTTTGAAAATTGTTTTTCTCCATCCACCAAGTAGATCACATGGATCATGAACAATTCATCATGTCTGGGAAAATTGTGAGACTCTCTGGAGGCAAATAAGTCTCCTTGTAGTATCTTACTATTGTACTGCATTTGCTAGTATAGATCAGTTTCCTTATTCTCATATAGAGGCTTAACTGGCTCTCAACTATGAATTTGTATTAAACTTATAGATGTAAAGACAAGAAAGTAGAGATAGAGTCCATTCATATACTTCAGTAATTCATTTTTTCTTCCACGTGTTTGTTAAAAGACTGTCATATGTCAGAGACTATTCAAGATGTTGGGAACATATCAATGAATAAAACATGAAAATAACACGTACTTCCATATATGATTAAAAGAAAAGTAACATAAAGCATAATAAATTAATAAATCATTGTATATTAGTATGTAATAAATGCTATGTATTAGAATATAATTACAGGATTTGGCTTAATGTGTATATGTGTATATTTGATTGGAGAAGGAGTGTCTTTGTATGTATGTGTCTATTAGTCTCCATGTCTGTAGGGATATTCACCTTTTAATTAAGGTGGTAAATTAAGACCTACTAAATTGACACTATTGAGCAAAAATTTGAAAACTATCCAACACTTAGCCTTCTAGATACTAGGGAAAACATTCTTAGGGTAAAGATCTAGTGTATGTCTATGTCCTTTCTCTTAAATTCCATCCAGAAAAAAATCTAATTTTTTCTCAATTTAAAACACATTTGTATGCCTTTATTGACATGCCTAAGAAGGTGTTTTAAATATTTTCAATAACTAATTATGGCATAGGCTCCTTATGCCTGGAAGCAGGAAAATTCTTATGCTGTAATTGCCCTTGGGCCTACATTAAAGTGATAATGGAGTTTTATGTTAAAACACTATTTTTAATTATGTCACATTCAGAATGAATTAGATACCAAACTTATGATCACAGCAACTGTCCTATTCCCCCACTCAATCCATACAATTCAAATCTTTTTATAGTATTTTTATTTTATAATTAACTTAATTTCACATATCAGCCATGAATTCCCCTGTCCTCCCTCCTCCCACCCCCAGCCCTCACCCCCAATCCACCCCTCACTTCCACCTCCTCCAAGGCAAGGTCTCCCCTGGGGAGTCAACCCAGCCTGGCAGACTCAGCCAAGGCAGGTCCAGACCCCTCCTCCCTATACCAAGGCTGAGCAACGTGTCTCAGCATAGGCCCCAGGCTCCAAAAGTCAGCCCATGCACCAAGGACAGGTCCTGGCTCCACTTCCTGGGGGCCTCCCAAACAGTTCAAACTAATCAATTGTCTCACTTATCTAGAGGGCCTGGTCCAGTTCAAAGGGGGTTCCTCTGCCATTGGTTCACAATTCATGTGATTCCACTAGTTTGGTTATTTGTCCCTGTGCTTTCTCCAACCATGGTCTCAACATCTATTGCTCATACAATCCCTCCTCTCTCTCACTGATTGGACTCCCAGAGCTCCACCTGGGGCTCCACCATGGATCTCTGCATCTGCTTCCATCAGACACTAGATGAGAGTTCTATCATGATAGCTAGGGTGTTAGGCCATCCAATCACCAGAGTAGGTCAGCTCAGGCACTCTCTTGACCATTGCCAGTAGTCTACAGTGGAGGTATCTTTGTGGATTTCTGGGGACCTCTCTAGCACTCTGCTTCTTCCTATTGCCCTGAGGTCTTCATTCATCATGATATCTCCCTCTCCATTCTCCCATACTGCTCCTGATCCATCTGGGACCTCCTCCTCCACTAAACTCTCTTTCCCCTGACCCTTGCCCTCCATTACCCCCCACTCCCAATTTGCTCATGTAGATCTCATCATCCATTTCTCTGCCATTGGGCGATCCCTGCGTCTTTCTTAGGGTCCTCTTTACTAGGTAGCCTCCCTGGAGTTGTACATTGTAGTCTGGTTATCCTTTGCTTTACATCTAGTATCCACTTACAAGTGAGTACATACCATGTTTGTCTTTCTGAGTCTGGGTTACCTCACTCAGGATGATTTTTTTTCTAGTTCTATCCATTTGCCTACAAACCTCATGATGTCATTGTTTTTCTCTGCTGAGTAGTACTCCATTGTGTTTATGTACCACATTTTGTTGATACATTCTTCAGTTGAGGGGCATCTAGGTTGTTTCCAGGTTCTGGCTACTACAAATAATGCTGCTATGGACATAGTTGAGCATGTGCCCTTGTGGTATGATTGAGCTTTCCTTGGGTGTATGTCCAAAAGTGGAATAGCTGGGTCTTAAGGGAGATTGATTCCCAATTTTCTAAGAAAGCACCATATTGATTTCCAAAGTGGCTATACAAGCTTGCATTCCCACCAACAATGGAGGAGAGTTCCCCTTGCTCCACATCCTCTCCAACATAAGCTGTCTTCAGTGTTTTTGATCTTAGCCACTTTGACGGGTGTAAGATGGTATCTCAGAGTTGTTTTGGTTTGCATTTCCCTGATGACTAAGGATGTTGAGCAATTCCTTAAATGCCTTTCAGCCATTTGAGATTCTTCTGTTGAGAATTCTCTGTTAAGCTCTGTAGCCGATTTTTTAATTGGACTGTCGGGTATTTTGATGTCTAATTTCTTGAGTTCTTTATATATTCTGGATATCAGCCCTCTGTCAGATGTGGGGTTGGTGAAAATCTTTTCCCATTCTGTAGGCTGTTGTTTTGTCTTATTGACTGTGTCCTTTGCCCTACAAAAGCTTCTCAGCTTCAAGAGGTCCATTTATTAATTGTTTCTCTCAGTGTCTGTGCTACTGGTGTTATATTTAGGAAGAATGATCTCCAGTGCCAATGCATTCAAGACTACTTCCTACTTTCTCTTCTATCAGGTTCAGAGTAACTGGATCTGTGTTAAAGTCTTTGATCCACTTGGACTTAAGTTTTGCACATGGTGACAGATATGGATCTATTTGCAGTCTTCTACATGTTGACATCCAGTTATGCCAGCACCATTTGTTGAAGATGCTTTCTTTTTTCCACTGTAGAGTTTTGGCTTCCTTGTCGAGAACAATACAAAGAATCAATAAAACAGAGTTGGTTCTTTGAGAAAATCAACAAGATAGACAAGCCCTTATCTAAATTAACCAAAAGGCAGAGAGAGAGCATCCAAATTAGCAAAGTCAGAAATGAAAAAAGAGACATAACAACTAACATTGAGGAAATCCAGAGAATCATCAGGTCATACTTCAAAAACCTCTACTCCACAAAACTGGAAAATCTAAAAGAAATGGATAATTTTCTGGATAGGTACCACATACCTAAGTTAAATCAAAACCAGATACACTATTTAAATAGACCAATAACCCCTAAGGAAATAGAACCGGTCATTAAAAGTCTCCCAATCAAAAAGAAGCCCAGGACCAGATGGTTTCAGCACAGAATTCTACCAGATCTTCAAAGAAGAGATAATACCAATACTCTTTAAATTGTTCCATACAATAGAAACAGAAGGAACATTACCAAACTCCTTCTGTGAAGCTAGGATTACCCTGATACCCAAGCTACACAAAGATGCAACAAGGAAAGAGAACTACAGACCAATCTCCCTCATGAACATTGATGCAAAAATACTCAATAAAATATTGGCAAACAGAGTCCAAGAACACATCAAAACAATTATCCACCATGATCAAGTAGGCTTCATCCCAGGGATGCAAGGGTGGTTAAACATATAAAAGTCTGTCAATGTAATACACCATATAAACAAATTGAAAGAACAAAACCACATGATCATCTCACTAGATACTGAAAAAGCCTTTGAAAAAATCCAACACCCCTTCATGATAAAGGTCTTGGAGAGATCAGGAATACAGGGAACATACCTAAATATAATAAAGGCAATTTATAGCAAGCCAACAGCCAACATCAATGTAAATGGAGAGAAACTCAAAGCGATTCCACTAAAGTCAGGAACAAGACAAGGCTGTTTGCTCCCCCCATACTCATTCAATATAGTACTTGAAATTCTAGCCAGATAAAAAAGACAACATAGGGAGATCAAGGGAATACAAATTGAAAAAGAAGTCAAGCTTCCACTATTTGCAGATGACATGATAGTATACATAAGTGACCCCAAAAATTCATACAGCTTATGAAAACCTTCAGCAATGTAGTGGGATACAAGATTAACTCAAAGAAGTCAGTAGCCCTCCTGTATACAAAAGACAAATGGGCTGAGAAAGAATCAGAGATACATCACCCTTTACAATAGCCACAAATGATATAAAATACCTTGGGCTAACTCTAACTAAACAAGCAAAGGACCTGTATGACAAGAACTTTACGTCCCTGAAGAAAGAAATTGAAGTAGATGTCAGAAAATGGGAAGATCTCCTATGCTCATGGATAGGTAGGATTAACAAAGTAAAAATGGCAACCTTACCAAAAGCAATCTACAGATTCAATGCAATCCCCATCATAATACCAACACAATTCTTCACAGACCTGGAAAGAACAATACTCAATTTCATATGGAAAAACAAAAAAAACCCAGGATAGCCAAAAGAATCCTATACAATAAAACAACCTCTGGAGGCATCACGATCCCTGACTTCAAGCTCTACTATAGAGTTACAGTAATAAAAACAGCTTGGTACTGGCATAAAAACTGACATGTGGACCAATGGAACCGAACTGAAGACCCCGACATTAATCCACACACCTATGAACATATGATTTTCGACAAACAATTCAAATCTTTATTACACACTGGTAATTTGATTTTACTTTCTTATTTAAACGTAAAGAAGAATAACCAACTGATCTCAGATAATTGCAAATACAATTAAAGACTGAATCTTGTCAAGTTTCCCTTGGTACTGAGATAATCTAAGAAGATACAATGGGCTCAGTAAGTGTATTGATTATGTCTGTTCCATCCTATTCAGGACATAAGCCTTGTATTTCCTGTCTTCCAGTCTTTCACTTCCAGTTGCATCTTGGTGAATCCTAAACACTAAACTATTTGTGAGTGTTAAAATGGTGAATTTGTCACCATAGGGATTATAAACTCATGAGCATGACTCTTTTTTTAAGTGTTCAGAGGAGACCATGTGGCTCCCCAGCATCTATACTCCATGCCTTTAATAAGCAAGGACCATCAGCCTCTCTCAATAGGAAAGAACAGCCATACATATTAAGATCTGTATTATTCAGATGTTTGGAAGATAATTCACATAGCAGTAGATAGTATTTTATTTTTTTAGAAGAAAGTATTAATTTGTGATAAGATATTCAGATTCTTTGTAAAGGAAAATCAACTATAAAGTATGCATTAAACTAATTCTTCCAAAATAACACTATAGTCAAGGTAAGGCTTTTATCTCTTGCTGGGAACATTCAGTCTTTAAAAACATGTCTACGTTAACTAGTTAATTTGCTTGCTTATTTATTTATGTTGTGTGTGTGGTGTGTGCATATGTAGATATTCCTAACAATGTGCAAAGCACGTATGTATATGCATGTGTATGCCAAGGTAAATATCAGATATTTGCTTTGTCATTCTCCACCTTATTTTTTGAGACTCAGTTTCTCACTGAACCTAGAACTCACTGAATGTCTTTGCAGGCTTGCCAAGGGTAATCGAGGATATACCTATCTCCAACCCTCTGCAGTTCAGCAGCAGTATTACTAGGGTTAACAGAAACACTTGAACATGGGTCCTGAGGTTCTAGCTTTTTAATGGATACTGGTTATATTTGTGAATATATATGCACATTTATATATATATATATATATATATATATATATATATATATATGCATTTAATAACAATTGATGAAAAATTCCATGAATTAGAAGAAAAGAGGGGAGGGATTTATAGCACGGTTTGGATGGAGGAATGAGAAAGAAAATATATTTGTAGCTAGAGTTTTCCTGCCTGGCCCACAGTCAGGACAAATCTCTCTCACCTGCCAGTCCCACAGCTGCTCAGACCCGACCAAGTAAACACAGAGACTGTATGGCCATGGCAGGCTTCTTGCTAACTGTTCTTAGAGCTTAAATTAATCCATTTCCATTAATCTATACCTTGCCACATGGCTCGTGGCTTACCGGCATCTTCACATGCTGTTTGTCATTGTGGCAGCTGGCAGTGTCTCTCTGACTCAGCCTTCCACTTCCCATCTTTATTCTCCTCCTTGTCCTGCCTATACTTCCTGCCTAGCCACTGACCAATCAGTGATTTATTTACTGACCAATCAGCAACACACTTGACATACAGACCATCCCACAGCATATATTGTCGTTTAAATACAATCTAAAACTAAGTCATTTCTCCAACTCCAAAATATTTAAGTTAAAAAAATTGCTGAAGGAAAATTGATATGGAGATCAATACCAGTATATTAAATAAATAAATATGCAAATAAATAAACAAATAATAAATAAAATAAGTGCAGCTTCAATCGCTGTTCAAACTACCCAATATTGAGTAACGCGAATCTAGGTCCTCCAGCTCTCCTTTGTTTCATGGTTCTTTGTTCAAATAAAGCACTCAGCCTCACAAAATATACACTGAAAAATTTCATGGTAGGTACTCTGGCAACAATGACAGGAGAACTTGATCCTTTCATAGCATGTGCACTTGACAATCCACGGGCTGTGCTATTCTAAACTAAAGCAGTTTAAAACACAATCCATTAGAACTGAATAACACAGGCTTTCAATCATCTGCGAACTAAACTCTGTAATAGGAAATGTCCAATGTCAAAGAAAGAGTGGCGGGGACAGTCTTTTATAATGTGTTTTAAAAAAGAAACTGCCATTAATATGAGTCTGTGGGAAGACTTCCTCTGACAAAGAGCAAATGGAATCAAATTGGAATAAATGCCCCATATATACAATAACAAAGGGAAGTAAATGGGAAATTATAGCTTTGGCACTTAACTATATACAAAAGAAAACAGCAGTCTATTCAAAGAGTCTGACAGTTCTTAAGGCTGTAATTTTCTTCTTGCTTTGTTTGCTACCTTAATCTAAGGTCCACTGGAAAATAAACTGAAAGGATTTTTAAAAGAAGAATGCCTTTCCTATATTCTGTACAAATACAATAGAAAAGCAGAGTATGTGTCTCTTCATCTGCCCTGAGTGATGTTTTATTTGGGTCTCTGTGCCTTCATTAAAACTCATTATGGCATTTGCTACTGCTGTGTAGTTCTGCATTTGTAAAATTATCACTTCAGAAAAAGCTCATTTGTGTATGGACACTGTTTTTACTTCAAAGAACCTCAGTGGAAATTATGTCTCATTTTATACATGAATGGATTACTGATCTAACTTTTTCCTATATGGGTCTGAATCAAAAGCTTCCATAGGAGCAGAAACCAATCAATAGTATTTTCTTTCCAAAGTTAAATTATTAAACTATTAAATGTTTTTGATCCTTTATCACTCCTTTGTTTTATCAGTGCCTTTCATGAAATCTTCCTTCCTTCCAAGAATTTTCCCTAAGTATAAATTTTGAAGTTCATATTAAGACATGTTATTGCACTGCCTAACTCTAGTTAGTAGTTCCTTCAAAAACACATGTCCAAATATTACATGGGACAAAAACAAAAAACAAAAAACAAATCAACGAAATGACAATGAGTAGTTTTAGTTCTCCTCATGGGGCAACGCCAGAGGTGGCACAGTAGAGAACTAGGCCTTTTACTTTGTTCAGCAATGACAAATTTCCCACCAACCTACAGTGTCCAGAAAGCCATGCAGAAAGCACTAAATAGATGACTCTTTTCCACACAGTGTGGTATCAACAGCAATCTTATGGAACCCAAACTTGTTCCCATGTGTCAGATAGTAACAAGAAGCCCCTCACAACTTAAGTACCACTGGAGTACATGTAGAAAAGCTAGATCCACATACCATAAGCAAGTTAGAACACCTAATACTCATTTTTTGTGCTTGACTGCCATAAGAATATATATGCTAAAACATTTGATTAAACAGCTCCAAAGTAATTTGGCATTATAACAGAAAGTGTCAAGGGGCCAACTGAAAAATCAAGAAATATACTAAATTTCAGGAAAATTACAAAGGTAAATAAAAAAGATCAAGATATCACCATCAAAATGGCTTAGATTTTTTAATGATATAACAGACAATAAAGTAATCTTCATAAAAATCATAAGGCAGGCATCTGTAGTAAACAGAAGGAAATAAGGGGCAGTTTATTATTTAGGCAACTTGGTGCTAATTCAGCATGGGCCAAGATATCTAAAACTGAACTTACAGGGAACTATGAGTCACCAAAAAAATGGCTGGCAGCAGATATCCCGGAAATACAAAGGTAAACAATGGTGAAATCTGGATTCTGTATAAATTGGTCTTGAGGTCAGAGGAAAGTGCCTTTGTCTTTGTCAGCCTGTCTGTATATGTCTGTGGACCCACTTCCTTGTGGCATGTGTGACAGCCTTCATATGAGCCTATGCCTGCCTATGTGTGGCCCATGAGTGTTGGTGTGTGTCTGGGTGCCTGCTACTGTCTGCCTGCCTAGTGTCCTGTAGGTTGGTGAATAAAGTGTGTTTTATCTGTCTGCAGCTCTGTCCATTCTCCTCAACCCGGATTGATGTGACTCTCATTCATTCCTGGCTTCAGAGGTTGGATTCACTCCCTCACACATTAGGAATAACTGAAAAATGGAAATTTTCTGTACAGAGATAGATGTTTATTTTTTATAAAAGAATCAACTCAGGTTTTTAATTCTTTAACAAATTTAAACAAATAGTGATAAAAGAATTGAACATACACCTGCAAAAGAATGTATATCTAAACATGCACCTTATACCCATCAAAAATATCAACTCAAAATATACCATAGGTGCTGATGAGATGGCTGAATGGGTAAAGTACTTCCATCACAGTTACGAAGAGTACAATTTAAATTCCCCAGCACCTAGGCAAGCATGTGTGATAGCCACCTATAACTCCTATAACTCCATTTTTAGTATAACTTTGTTCCTTTCTCAGACATTTTCTAGAAATCTCAAAAGCAAGATCAAAACTTTCTTTACAATAAAAACTCCCCAAATTACTCCACAAATCATCATCAAGGCTATTGCATTAATAGTTGTAATCCTCTCTGGTTCATAGGAAATAACCTATCGTGTCATCTGTGTTCCTTAGTGTGATATTGAATGTAATTGGCTCTCACAATCTCATAAGGAGTGGCACTATTTGGAGGTGTGGCTTTGTTCAAGTGGGTATGGCCTTGTTGGAGGAAGTGTGTCACTGTGGGAGTAGGCTTTGAGGCTTCCTGTACTCAGGATACCACCCAGTGTGTTAGTCGACTTCCTGCTGCCTTCTAGTCAAGATGTAGCACTCTCAGCTCTAGCACCACATCTGTCTGCATGCCTCCATGCTCTCTGTCATGATTATAATGAACTGAACCTTTGAAACTGAAAGCGAGCCACTCCAATTAAATGCTTTCTTTATAAGAGTTGCTGTGGTCATGGAGTCTCTTCACATAAATGAAAACCCAAACTGAGACACTTAGCAACTTCAAAATGTAATTTCAGAAGTCAACAGTATAAATGGCTACTTTAAAGACATTGTGATTCTTTATGAAGCCTCCATCTATTTTCCCAGGTGTGTCTTATTTTCTTCCCAATTGCCTCTCTTTTTCTTAACTGTTATTTTTTGAAATATATGTTTCAAATATCTTTTAATAAGCTCCAATTCTGCTTCAAATTCTGCTTCATTCTATCTCATTAAGAAATTCTTTTCTTTGTCAAAATCAGGAGTCCATCTTTAAGTGAATCAAGGTTCCCAGAAAGTTAGAGAAGCTGCTCAGACTGCTATCTGCAGAAAGGTGGAGCTTTGTCTCTAGTACCTGTCCTTACCCTCTTTGACAAAAATCAATGAAGGAAATAATTGATTAGTTGGACTTCATTAAGATTAATGACTCCATCTCTATAAAAGATACCATTAGTGCATGAGATACTTAAATATTGCCCTCAGTTATGAACTTTCCCCAACATGATTGCACCTCTTAAATGTTTTGTAACCTCCAGAAACAGTTTCACCAATTAGATACCAAATGCTGAAATACATGAGCTTATAGGGGACATTCTTCCTTCAAACCACCAGCACACTCGTTGAGCATATAGGCTAAAGCTCATCTCATAATTTAAAATGCATGTAATCCAACTTCTCCATAGTCTTTTACATTTTTGACTCTCTTTAAAATTCCAAAGTCCCTGGAGTTGTGAGTAGCAGTCTAGTCATCTTTGTTTTACATCTAGTATCCTCCTATGAGTAAGTACATACCAGGTTTGTCTTTCTGAGTCTGGGTTACCTCACTCAGGATGATTTTTTTCTAGATCCATCCATTTGCCTGCAAACCTCATGATGTCATTGTTTTTCTCTGTTGAGTAGTACTCCATTGTGTATATGTACTACATTTTATTTATCCATTCTTCAGTTGAATGGCATCTAGGTTGTTTCCAGGTTCTGGATATTACAAACAATGCTGATATGAACATAGCTGAGCAAGTGCCCTTGTGGTATGATTGAACATTCCTTGGGTATATGCCCAAGAGTGGTATAGCTGGGTCTTGAGGGAGATTGATTCCCAGTTTTTTTGAGAAAGTGCCATTTTGATTTCCAAAGTGGTTGTACAAGCTTGCATTCCCACCAGCAGTGGAGGAGAGTTCCCCTAGCTCCACATCCTCTCCTAGAAAACAGGACCCCACGAAAGACACAGGGATCACCCAATGACAAAGAAATGGATAAGATCTACATGAACAACCTGGATGTGAGTGGGGGTAATGAAGGGCAAGGGTTGAGGCAAACAGAGCTTGGGGGAGCAGGAGATCCCAGATGGATCAACAACAGAGAGGGTGAACAAGGAAAAAGACACCATGATAAATGAAGACCACATGAGAATAGGAAGAAGCAAAGTGCTAGAGAGGTCCACAGAAATCCACAAAGATACCTCTACAATAGACTACTGGCAATGGTCGAGAGAAAGCCTGAACTGACCTACTGTGGTGATAGGATGGCCAAACACCCTAACTGTTGTGCTAGAAACCTCATCCAATGACTGAGGGAACCGGATGCAGAGATCCAAGGCCGGGCCCCAGGTGGAGCTTCAGCAGTCCAGCAGCGAGAAAGAGGAGTGTTTGTATGAGCGAGAATTATTGAGACCAAGAATGGAAAAAGCACAGGGACAAATAGCCAAACGAATGGAAACACATGAACTATGAACCAATAGCTGAGGAGCCCCCGACTGGATCAGGCCCTCTGGATAAGTGAGACAGTTGATTGGCTTGATCTGTTTGGGAGGCATCCAGGCAGTGGGACTGGGTCCTGTGCTCAGTGCATGATTTGGCTGTTTGGAACCTAGGGCTTATACAGGGACACTTGGCTCAGCCTGGGAGGAGGGGACTGGACCTGCCTGGACTGAGTCTACCAGGTTGATCTCAATCCTCAGGGGAGTCTTTGCCCTGGAGGAGATGGGAATGGGGGATGGATGGGGGGAAGGGGGGCAGAACAAGGAAATCTGTTGCTGATATGTAAAATTAAATTAAATTATAAAATAAAATAAAAAAATTCCAAAGTCCTGTCTCTTCTTAAATCCAAAACAATCTCTTTTAAAATTTTTATGTGTAGGGGCATTTTACATTCATGTATGTCTGTGCATAAGAGGACATAAGATCCCCTAGAACTGGATTGCAGACTGTAATGAACTGCAATATAGGTGCTGAGAATCAAACCCTTGTCCTCTGGTAGAGCATTCAGTACTCTTAACCACTGAGCTTCTTGCTAGGCCCTCAAAAATTTTTTTTAATTTTTATTTTTATTTTGCAATACAATTCAGTTCTACATATCAGCCACAGATTCCCTTCTTAACTGTGATACATAGTGTAAAATAAACAACCAGTATATTTTCAACATACGATGGCACACAATACACATTAATGAGAGAGGGACGGAGACAAAGTAAGGCCAGAAGCTAGCAAGGAATAAACAAATACTTGAAGCTCTATATCTGGTCTATGATTTTTTGTGCGTGTTAAAGGATACAGTTTTTTCTACAGCTTTTCTATTTGCAACATACATCTCTTTCTTGGGTTGGTTACACTCACTCTGGGCAGTTCTCTTTTCCTGTCTCAAAGCATCTCATGGCTTTATCTCAAGGATGTTACAGTCTCTATGGAAATCCATGTTTTACTTTCAGAGTTTCATAAAATGTCCTCTTAAGCATTCTTGGAGGAAACCTGACCTTTCTACAAGTTCACTGGTCTCAATAGTTCTCTGAACATGTAGAGGAAGTTATCTCAATATTGCATCTATTTTTTTTTCTTTCCAAAGCAAGTACTATACACATGACACTGCCAAGCTCACTGCCTGTTGGGATGTATTTATACCCACTGAAGCCACAGGAAAAGCAGTTTTTATGCTATTGCTTTCTAAGAGCAGGAGATTCCTCACCCCTTCTCCTTTTGCTGGATGAAAGCTTAGCTGGGTGGGTTTTTGTCCTGAAATGAACTTTTCTATCTTTCCAATGCAGACCCAGAAGTTTTTTCCTTAATGAAACTACACCCTTTCAGCAATTACATTACGATTGATTGTTCTCCTTTTCTCTCCAAACTGTACACGTTTCATTTCTTTCTGCCCCATTTCCTCCTCATTTTTAATATAGATCTGCATAATCAGTAATAACGATATAGCACAGTCAACACTGGGTTGTCTTGCAGTTTCCTCTGCCAAAGTAATTAGCCCACTTAGCCACAAGCAAGCTCTGGAGACATGAGCAGGATACAGTAATATTCTTTGCCGAAGTATCCCCCAAATAGCCCCTAACCCAGTTAATAATAAGGTCCTTGTTCCTCTCTGAAACTCAATCTGTAACCAAGTGGCTCAATTGATTTTGGACCTTTAACAAGGCAACATGTTATAGTAGAAGAATATGGCAAATAACATTTTTTACTTTGTTTTGGAAGGAAAGACATATTACTAATTACCTAGACTACTGCTTCTAGTTTCAACATTTCAAAAACTCAAAAATATAGGAACTAAGCCTTTAACAAATGAATCTTTGGTGATGCTTCAGATGCAAACTATGTAAAGCAGTAATGATGTAACAGTACAGGTGTATCAATTTTAACAAACCTTATCCCTTTAATATAGTGACAGTGGAAAAGGCTGAAAATATAAAGGAGCAGAATCTCTACAATTTTCTCTACACTTAGCTACAACCTTAAATATCCCATTAAATTGTAGTATATTACAGAATATATAACTAAATTTTAAGAAGCATTCAGTAGTTAATCTTTTTTTATTTTTTTATTTTTTATTTTTTTATTTATTTTTTTTTAAATTTTTATTTTGCAATACAATTCAGTTCTACATATCAGCCACAGATTCCCTTGTTCTCCCCCCTCCCGCCCCCCTCACCTTCCCCCCAGCCCGCCCCCCATTCCAATCTCCTCCAGGGCAAAGCCTTCCCCACAGACTGAGATCAACCTGGTGGACTCAGTCCAGGTAGACAAATAGCCAAACAAATGGAAACACATGAAATATGAACCAATGGCTGAGGGGTCACCAACTGGATCAGGCCCTCTGAGTGGGTGAGACAGTTGATTGGCCTGATCTGTTTGGGAGGCATCCAGGCAGTGGCACTGGGTCCTGTGCTCATTGCATGAGTTGGCTGTTTGAAACCTGGGGCCTATGCAGGGTCACTTGGCTCGGCCTGGGAGGAGGGGACTGGACCTACCTGGACTGAGTCCACCAGGTTGATCTCAGTCTGTGGGGAAGGCTTTGCCCTGGAGGAGATTGGAATGGGGGGCGGGCTGGGGGGAAGGTGAGGGGGGCGGGAGGGGGGAGAACAAGGGAATCTGTGCCTGTATGTAGAACTTAATTGTATTGCAAAATAAAAATTAAAAAAATAAAATAAAATAAAAAATAAAAAATAAAAGATTGACATACAGTATGGAAATGAAAGACCCTTCATGTAGTGTTCAAGAAAGACACTTTAAATATTATCATATAGGTATACTAACCATACATAAAATATTAAATTTTATATCATATAGGAATTAATCAAAAGAAAACTTGGGTAGATATTTTACTTAGGTATAGTCTATTTACAAGTAAATGACTAGTGATGAAGATGATGGTTATATTGTGATAAAAAGGCAACACTTCCAAGAAGGCAAAGAAGCACCAAATGTTTACAAAAATGACAAATTGCATAGAAGACATGAAAACACATGAAGCAAAAAGTAATAATGATTAATAGAACTTTAAATAAAATAAAAAATTATTTATTCTACTTGGAGATTTTAATATCACCTTTTCAATAACTGGTATAACAATTAGGCAAAAAAATCAATATACAAAATAATTTTAAAACACCCACAATTTGGCTGATGAGATGACTCAGTACTTCCTGCACAAGACGGATAACTTGAATTCAATCCTTGGAACTCACAGGAGGAAGGAGACAACTGATTCTTGTAAATTGTCCCCTAAGTTCCAAATCCATTCTCCACACCACATACAGTAATAATAAAGGGCAAAAGTTTAAATTTTTAAAACCATACTATCAAATAACATAATTTTTGGCCAAATAGAATTTTCCAAATAGTTACACTGCTTCAACATCTCACTGTGAATCTGACCAAAATAGCCCATATACATCATAATGCTTTGCTACTTTGACATTTTTTCAACCAATTAAACCAAACCTATATTCATAATTTCATCCTTTCACAAAGTCATAGAGCATGGGCATAATGTAGGCAAGTTCTTTGTCAAGGTATAATAAACAACAAAGAAGGTTTTTGTTTAAATTCCAATACATTCCTCATTTCCTTCTAAATCTAGTCTCTTGTATTCCTTGCCAGAAATACCTATAATATTTTGTTTACAGAAGTCTGGTTTTATCACACATGCTCCTCCAAGAACTTTAAAATTCCCTTTTATTATGTATTTTCATTTTTTAAAAATCAGCATATATGTTGGAAACAATTATGATATTTTCAAATAAAGTAATTTTTAAAAATCTCCTTCTCATAGGCTCCCATTCCCTAATACACATGATTCCCCTTGCACACTTTTCCTTCCCCAGATTATTTTCCTTTTTCATGTTCTATGTGTCCTTTTGCTCACTTCCCGGCGTCTCTCATTACCTAATATGCAATTTCTTGATATACTTTCCAGATTTTTAGATGTTATTTTTACTTCCACCTGTTTATATACACATGAGTACATTACAAGTTAGAATCTGAACATGAGGAAGAAAAAGCAGCTTTGGTCTTTCTGGGGCTGAGTCACTTTCATGAATATTATGCTTTGCAAATCCATCTATTTTCAAGATTTTATATTCCATTGTATATGTATATCACAGTTTCTTTCCCAATTCATCTGCTTATAGACATCTAAGCTTGATTCATTTTCTTGCTATTGTGAATATGGCAACAATAAATGTGAATGTGCAAGTATCTTTATGGCACAACATGGAATATTTTGAATATATATGCCCAGAAGTGGTCTAGCTAGGTCATATAGTAGTGGTATTTTTAAGTTTTTGAGGCACAGGCATACTAATTTCCATAATGGCTATGCTAATTTGCACCCCCACAAGTAGTGAATAAGTGTCCTTCCCTCACATGCTCTCACATTCGTTGTCAGATTTCTTGACAACAGCCATTCTGGCTAAAGTGAAATATTCTCCATCTCACTGGAGCTCGAGATCTCTCTTTCAACTTCTGTCAGAAACTTAATTCCAAATCTGTTCCTGTAACTTAGGTATAGGTATAGAATCAATCCCACTTTTGCTGCTGCAGAGAACCCGCTCTCTGTAGCTCAGGAACTGAGGAGAGGACATAGAGTAAGCGATTGACCACACAGCTGACTTTTTTATCTGAGGGAACAAAACTTAATTCTCTAGGGCTGACAATAAAGGGAAAACACACAAACATCTTCAAGATGTCAGGGTCTCTTTTCCTTATTTTGTTCCTTACCTCTTTCTTGATGTTTCCCTTTTATATCTCCCCTGATGTTTTCCTTCTTACTTTCCTTATTTATTTTCCTTTACAGCTTATATACCCGAGCAAAATCTTTTAAGCAGTACAAAACTTACAGTGTG
Organism: Peromyscus eremicus; assembly: GCF_949786415.1. NCBI lineage: Eukaryota > Metazoa > Chordata > Mammalia > Rodentia > Cricetidae > Peromyscus > Peromyscus eremicus. The sequence continues at coordinate 37,134,441 of NC_081439.1, forward strand.
GTTACACTCTATTTTTCAAGTGAATGATTACAATGAATACAAGTAAAAAATAGCATGTTTCTCATTTCCCTTACATGATTAAGCATTTTACATATTACAGTTGAAAAATAAATTATTCCCAAGGACCTCATACATTCATGTCTGAGCAACTTGTTATAATTAACAAAGTGTAAGCAAGTAAGGTATTTTTCTCAGCCAGTTCCTTTACTTGCAGGCTGCATTTTGTGGTTACAAAGAGAAGATCAATCAATGTATTATTTATCTCAAAAGGTAATCTTGTAAAAAATCTTAAAAGAATCACAAATTTAAACATATATTATATATGTGAAAAATAATCAGTAATTTCTACTTTAAATAATAAGAGTACACACCCACTTATCAACAGTTTTTTTTTATTAAATCATATCAGGTAGCTGAGGACAAAAATTGGTACAAGGAATTAACCTTTACCTTTGATCACCAACCCATCTTTAGCAAGAAAGGCTTATCAGATAGTAATAATACAGCTGCCATTTTTTCCCTTGACCTCAATGAGTCCCTCACTCAACCATTAAAGTGTGCCTTTCTAAACTTTAAATTGTTCTCCAAGATTTTCTACATCACAGCCATTAATAAAAACATCTTAACCTAATCTATATGACTAAATTCTTTCTAAGGGTAGTGGTTGAATCATTAATCTGTTCCAGCAATAATGCTTGGAAAAAATCAATCACAGTGTTAAGTACCAGTAACACTGCCCAAGTTAGGGGCTAGAAACCCCTTTAGAGTTTTCATCCAACTCATAGATTATGAGGGATGTGGTGACCACGAAGGTAATAAGCAGAGCTATGCTCAAAAACAGCATGAGGTCCTTAGGACACTTAGTCCTCTGAGCTCTGCCATTCCAAGGCTCACTGGACATGTTTTTGCTGAATGCCAAGCCATGTTAATGAGTTCTGAAGCTGCTTACTGTTCCTTTCACATGGCCTCCAACATACTTTCTGTATCAATAGTTTATATTAGTCAACTTTGGATACTATAATTAAATTCTGAATGTGATTATATTTATGAAGAAAGGCATTTTATTTAATTCACCCTTATGAAGATAGAAAATCCAAGCAGTTTGACATAGATCTACTCAAAACCCCATGCTGATTGTCAGAGCTTGTGATGATGGAAGTCACAGAGCAATATAAGAAGCACAGAGCAACACAAAGATCAGACTAAGACTTTTATAAAATGTTGTTAGGAGATATCCCTCTAGGAGACTGGTCTTCTCTTTTTAGGGTATTATCTTCAATTATCTGAGGATCTGGCACTAGTCGCAAACTACAAAATGTTATGTTATATTTATTTATTTATTTATTTAGTTAGTTAGTTTTTTTTTTTTAGACAGGGTTTCTCTCTGTAGCTTTGGAGTCTTTCCTGGAACTCACTCTGCAGCCCAGGCTGGCCTCGAACTCAGAGAGATCCGCCTGCTTCTGCCTCCTGAGTGTTGGGATTAAAGGTGTGCACCACCATCACCCAGCTAGGTTATGTTACTTTTTAATACTATCACCCTATACAAGACCTCTATCAGCTAAGTATTTACTGAGTAAATAAACATTATCATAACCATAGTAGACAGTTGTTGGTTGTTTTTGCTCTTTTTACTCTTGTTTTTTTTTGGGGGGGGCGGGGGGGGTGACCCACTACACAGCTTTCAAATAAATCACTCACAGAGACTTATTATTTCTTATGAATATCCAGCCTTAGTTTGGCTTGTTTCCAGCTAGCTTTTCTAAATTAAATTATCCTGTCTACCTTTTGCCTGTGGGCTTTTACCTTTCTCTTACTTATGAATACCTTACTTTTAGTCTTACTCCATGGCTGGCTGTGTGACTGGGTGCCTGGCCCTTGGCATCCTACTCTCCTTGTTTTTTTGCTCTTTCTTCTCAGATTTCTCCTATTAATTCTTTTTCCCTGCCAGCCCCACCTACCTTTTCTCCTGCCTTGCTATTGACTCTTTAGCTCTTTAATGGACCATCAGGTGTTTTATACAGGCAAAGTAACACAGTTTCACAGAATTAGGCAATTGCAATATAAAGGAATGCAACACATTTTTGCATCATTAAACAAGTGTTCTACAGCATAAACAAGTTAACGTATCTTAAAATAATATTCTACAACAGACTGTAATTCCAATGAAGAGGGCTCTGTGTTTTTTATTTAATCACTTTCTAAAGGCCTCAAACATAATACTAAGTACTATTGTATTGATAATTGACTGTCAGTGTGAATTTTTGAGATGTCATCATTCCAACTGCAGTCCTAGATTTAAGTCCATTTGTCAAAATTTGAAGATTTTATGAATAAGACTGTTCTATTGAGTGATTCATGACTTAATGACATGAAAAAAGTAATGTTAAATATAGTCTTATATGTTATTTAATGTTAGGAGTATTAGTACGTAAAAACTTGACAAGCTGATATATTATTTTATAAACTAGCTGTGTTAGTTACTTTTCTATTGTTATGATAACACATCAGATCAATGTAACTTATAAAAAAAGCATTTAATTTAGTTTACAGCTGAGAAATCACATGTTGATCTACAACCGTGAGACAAAAAGGTCACATTAGGAATTGCATGAGTCTTTTGAAATCTCAAAAAGTTCACCCCTCTCCCCCCATGAAACACTGCTTCCAACAAAGCCATACATTCTAATCCTTCCCAAATACTTCCACCAACTGAGAACAAAATATTCAAATACATGTGTCTATGGGGGCCATAATCATTCGAATTACCCCACTATTCATAACCATTATTCTGATGTTCTGTAGTCTGTAAATTATAAATATTTATTTTAAAGGGTTATTTCTTTTTCTTAAGTTGATTAGCTAGTATACTCTTGTGGTATTTGTAATAAATATCAGAAGATTTTGTGGATATTTTACAACTATATAAGTATTATTTCTATCATTGTATTTCCTTTCATATTGATAAATTCCTCAGCTGAATCATGGTATATCAAAATACAAAAATAAAAAATCCATTAAAAATTAATTTTAATATTACCTATTTATGATAACTAAATATTAATGTATTTACAATAAATTCAGTTGATAGTCTGTATTATTAACAAAACAAGAATTTTTAAAGAACATAGAAAAATAACTTTATAGAGTATTCTTCTGTGACATATAGGACATTATCTAGAGGGATAAAATTTGTTTTGCAAAAATATTCAGAGTTAGAAGTGATAGATGGATAAAAATCCATCAGCAGCAACAAAATTTAAATAAATAAATACTAGAATTTGAATTTTCATATTTTTGATTTCTTGTTTTATTGACAGTAGTGAAGTGAAGACCAATCTTCCAAGAACTGAAGGGTAGAAGGATGCTGCTTTTTCTCTTTAATTCTCTTTTGGTCTACTGCTTACTCAACAGAAGAACTGAACTCAGTCCTTTATTTATTCGTCTTGCATTCTGCTTATTCTGTTATAAAGTGTCTTTGTTAGTGTTTCTATTGCTCTGAAGAGATACCATGACAGCAACTCTCATAAAGAAAACACTTTTTGAGGTGGCAGGTTAGTTCACAGGTTCAATCCATTATCCTCATGTCAGTGAGTTTGGCAGCATACAGGCAGATATGGTGCTGTCTACTTCTTGATCAGAAGACAACAGGAAGTGGACTAGCAACTGGGTGTGGCTTGGGTATATATGAGACCACAAGCGCACCCCCACAATGAAATACTTTCTCCAACAAGGTCATACACCTACTCCAAGAAAACCACATCTCTGAATATTGCCACTTTTTTGAGCTTTTGGGGGCCACTTACATTCAAACTACCACATACAACTCCCTGGGCTTGTAATAATATGATAATACAAGATGGATTTAGTCCAACTTCAAAAGTCCCAACAGTCTATCACAGTCTCAACAATGTTTTAAATTTCAAAGTCTCTTCTAAGATTCATGCACTCTCTTAACCGTAATCCCCTGAAAAATCAATATCAAAAAGCAGATTACATACTTCCAAGATATAATGGCACAGAATATATATTACCATTCCAAAATATAGGTAAGGGAGCATAGTGAGGAAATACTGGATCAAAGCAAGACTGCAACCTAGTTGGGCAAACTCTAAGCTCTGTATGTCCATGGCTGATATCAAAACCCTTTTCAGATCTTCAATTCCATTCAGCTTTGTTGAGTACACCATACTTCTTACTTTTGGGCTCTTTCCACTCCCTGTTAGTAGCTCTCCTCAGCAGGTATCCCATGAGTATGGCATCTCCAGCATTAGAGTCTCCAAAGCAATCCAGGCTTCAATTTCACAGCTTCACACAACAGCCTCTCTATGCCTCCATTCAGGGACACCCTTGACACAAGCTTGGCCTGAGTACCTTTATTCCATGACTCCTTTCTTCTATGCTTAATGGTAAATCCAGAACAAGTTAGCCAAAGCTGCCAAGTTCTGCTGCATGTTGGAGCTGGAACATACCCCTCCCCGGTGCAATTACATCTTCACCAGCTCTCTGTTTCCAAAGGTTACTTTCATTACCTACACTTGGCTGTCCTGGAATTTGCTCTGTAGACCAGGTTGGCCTCAAATTGAGAGATCTGCTAGCCTTTGTCTTCATAGTGCTGGAATTAAAAGTGGGCACCACCACATCTAGCTCTAAGCTTCTCTTTAATTCCCTTTTACAGCTTGGAAACTTAGCTGGGTGGGATCTTGCTTTGAAGTCACCATTCCCTTTATTCCATTCCTTAATCTTGTCTCATTTTTTAAAGTTTATTTTACTCAATTATCATTTTTCCTTTATTTTATATACCGACTATAGTTTCCCCTCTCTCCTATCCTCCTGATCCCTCCCCCCAACTCCCATCTACCCTCCTCCCTGATACACAACCACACAAAGAAGCAACAAGGAAAGAGAATTACAGACCAGTCTTCCTCATGAACATTGATGCAAAAACACTCAATAAAATACTGGCAAACCAAATTCAAGAACACATTAAAAAAATTATCCACCATGATCAAGCAGGCTTCCTTCCAGAGATGCTGGGATGGTTCAATATATAAAAATTGTCAATGTAATCCACCATATAAACAAACTGAAAGAAAAAAAACACATGATTATCTCATTAGATGCTGGAAAAGCCTTTGAGAAAATCCAACACCCCTTCATGATAAAGGTCTTGGAGAGATCAGGGATACAAGGAACATACCTAAACATAATAAAAGCAATATACAGCAAGCCGACAGTCAACATCAAATTAAGTGGAGAGAAACTAAAATCAGGAACAAGACAAGGCTGTCCACTCTCCCCATATTTATTCAATATAGTATTTGAAGTTCTAGCTAGACAAATAAGACAACAAAAGGAGATCAAGGGGATATAAATTGGAAAGGAAGAATTCAAACTTTCACTATTTGCAAGTGATATGATAGTATACATAAATAGCCCCAAAAGTTCTACCTCAGAACTCCTACAGCTGATAAACACCTTCAGTAATATGGTGAAATACAATATTAACTGAAAGAAAAAAGCAGTAGCCCTACTATATACAAATGATAAATGGGCTGAGAAAGAAATCAGAGAAACATCACCCTTTACAATAGTCACAAATAATATAAAATACCTTGGGGTAACTCTAACTAAGCAAGAGAAAGACCTGTATGATAAGAACTTCAAGTCTCTGAAGAAAGAAATTGAAGAACATATCAGAAAATGGAAAGATCTTCCATGTTTATGGATAGGTAGGATTAATATAGTAAAAATGGCAATCTTACCAAAAGCAATCTACAGATTCAATGCAATCCCCATCAACTGCTGTGGGATGGTCTGTATGTCAAGTGTGTTGCTGATTGGTCAGTAAATAAATCACTGATTGGCCATTGGCTAGGCAGGAAGTATAGGCGGGACAAGGAAAAGAATTCTGGGAGTAGAAGGCTGAGAGGGGGAGACTGCCAGCCGCCATCAGGACAAGGAAGATGTAAGGTACCAGTAAGCCATGAGCCATGTGGCAAAGTAAAGATTAATAGAAATGGGCTAAATATAAGAGTAAGAGCTAGACAATAACAGGCCTGAGCTAATGGCCAAGCAGTTTAAATAATGTAAGAGTCTGTGTGTTTATTTTATAAGTGGGCTCTGAGACTGGCGGGACTTGGTGGTGGGAGCTGGAGAGAAATTCTCCAGCAACAATCAACATCCCAACACAATTTTTCACAGACCTCTAAAGAACAATACCCAACTTCCTATGGAAAAAAAAACTCAAGATATCTAAAACAATTCTGCACAATAAAGGAACTTCTGGAGGTATCACTATCCCTGACTTCAAGCTCTACTATAGAGCTATAGCAATAAAAACAGTTTGGCATTAGCATGAAAACAGACCCTGACATAAATCCACACATCTCAGAATATTGTTTAACAACAACAAAAAAAAGACAAAGCATAGATTTTAATTCCTTACTTATTATAATAACTAAAATTTTGTATCTTACACATTTTTCAGTTTTCTCTTTCCACATTTATTTATATTTTTAGGTGTTTTAATTTTTTATATTCTGACTGTCATTACTACTCCCACAAATCTTCTCAGGTTCTCCCTACCTCTCCACTCACACAAATTCATAATTATTCTAGCTTTCAGTCGTTAGAAAACAAACAGGCAATTAAATAGTAATAATAATGGTAATAATCAATAATAATAATGTAAAAACAAACAAACCCGAATATCAGAAAACAACCATACAGGGGGGAAAAGAGCCAAAGAAAAAGCACAAGAAGCACATATAGACACAAAGACACACACATTAGCATGCATAGAAATTCCCCTAAAATACAAAATTGGAAACCATAATATATAAGCAAAAGACATGTAATATAAGAAAAAATTGAAAGTGAAAAATTTTAAAATGCTCAGAAAAAGCACTATGAGACAAAACAAACTCCCAAAATGCCATTGAATTTATTTTGTGTTGCCTACAGGACATGGGACCTGGTCTTAAGTGTGGTTTGTATACGCAGTAAGACCATTGGAGAAAACAATTATTTTCAATGGCATGTGGTTATCAATTGGAGATACCTTCTGGGTTAATGATGGAGGTTTGTGTCCACTTCTCTCTATGCTGGGACCCCATTTGGCACAGATCTGTGCAGGCCCGAAGCATCCTGCCACAGTCTCCGAGTTCATATGTTCATTGGTCCTACTGTGTTTAGAAGGCCTTGTTACTTTGATGTCCTTCATCCCTTCTGTCTTGTACATTCTTTCTACCTCCTCTTCTGTAGGGTTCCCTCTACCAGGATGGTAAAGAATTCATAGAAACATCCCATTTAAGATTGTGTGTTCCAAGGTCTCTGACTCTCTTGCACTTTGTACAACTGTGGATCTCTGTATTTACTCCCCACTACTGCATAAGGAAGCTTCTCTGATGATGGCTGAACAAGATACTGTTCTATTGGTATAGCAGAATGTCATTAGGAGTCATTTTTGCTATATTCAATTAATAAATGGGACCTCATAAAACTGAATAACATCTGTATGGCAAAGTACACCATCATTTGACTTCATTATGGCATTTTCATACATATTTGTCATAGTTTGTTCTTATTTGTTCCCCTGTCCCACTGACCTCCCTGTCTCCTTACTACCTTCGGAATGGTTTCCTTCTCTTCCCCAGATGATGTTATCTTCTGGTTTCTTATCATTAGCATTCAATTATAAATTGCTTCCCTATTTCTGCACTCCTCTAATATCCTTCCCTTTCCTCTTTGCCTCTCTCAATTCTTACTCTAGTTTCATGACCTACAATCAGACACACACACACACACACATACACACACATGCACACGTATTTAAATCTAGGTTCCCTATATGAATGAAAACAGTGTTACTTATCTTTTCTGAACCTGGCTTCATTTACTTATACTGATTCCTGGTTTTATCCATTGTCCTTCAAATACCACAATTTCACTTTTCTTTACAGCTAAATAAAATTCCATTTTGAATATGCATCATCTTTTCCTTAGCAGTTCAACTGTTGGTGCGCATGTAGACTGGGTATATTTTCTCATTATTAAAAATAGTGCTACAATAAACATGGGTGTGCAAGTTTTCCTGTGGTACATTGACTTAGAGACTTGGGAATTGTAGTAGTTAGTTAGGGTTTTCTAGAGGAACAAAATTGATATAATATAGATATATGTGGGATTGCTTAGAGTGGCTTACAGGCTGTGGGCCAGCTAGGCCAACCCAACAATGGTTATTTCTCAATTAAAAGGTCAAGAATCCAGTATTTGTTTAGTCTACAATTCTAGATGTCTCGGCTTGCCTTCAGTTTACATCAGGATCCTAAATAAGAAGGTTACAATGGCAGCTAAGGAATGCCTCCACAACAGGACAGATGAACTTGCCAGTGAGACTAAGAGAAAGCAGGCAAAAAACCAAAGCTTCGTTCTTCCATGACCTTTTGTGTGGGTTGCTTCCAGAAGTAGGGCCCAGATTTAGGGTGGATCTTCCTAGCTCAAATAATCCAATCAAGAAATGTTTTTGCCTGGTGGCCATGGTGTACACCTTTAATCCCAGCACTTGAGAGGCAGAGCCAGGCAGATCTCTGTGAGTTTGAGGCCAGCCTAGTCTACAGAGCAAGATCTAGGGCAGGCACCAAAACTATAGGGAGAAACCCTGTCTCGAAAAAACAAAAAAAAAGAAAAAAGAAAAAAAAAAAGAAAAGAAAAAAGAAATGTTTTCACAGATGTGCCCAGCTGTTTGGGTGGATTCCTGATGTAGTCGTTAACAACTAAGACTAGCTATCACAAGTATATACCATAGCTGAATCAAATAATAGATCTATTTTCAATTTTTGAGGAAACATCTATTTGTTTCCATAGTGCCTATATAATTTTATATTTCTACCAGCAGTGAAAAAAGATTAATCATTTCCTACTATAGCTAGAGTTTTTCTGGTCCTACCTGGGCCACGGTCAGGACAAATCTCTCTCACCCGCCAGTCCCCGTAGCCACTTAGACCCAACCAAGTAAACACATAGAGACTTATATTACTTATAAACTGTATGGCCATGGCAGGCTTCTTGCTAGCTGTTCTTATATCTTAAATTAACCCATTTCTATTATTCTATACTTTGCCATGTGGCTCGTGGCTTACCGGTATCTTAACATCTTCTCATAGCGGTGGCTGGCAGCTCTCTCCCTCTCAGCCTTCCACTTCCCCAAATTCTCCTCTCTGCTTGTCCTGCCTATACTTCCTGCCCGGTTACTGGCCAATCAGTGTTTTATTTATTAACCAATCAGAGCAACACATTTAACATACAGAACATCCCACAGCATCCTACACCCTTCCTGCATTTGTTATTTCTTTATTTTTACTGTATCTATTCTGACACTAAAATTTACCAATATAATGCAAATTACAAGTTCATTAATTCATTTATTCTTAGAAAGATTTAGTGTTTATTTCGTGTTAATTTTTGTGGTTCTTTATATCTTTCTTGGAGATTATATATATATATATATATATATATATATATATATATATATATATATATATATATATACACACAAACACACACACACACATATATATGTATAAAATTTTCCCATTTTGTAGGATGCTTCCATAAGAATTTTTTGCTTTGCTGTGCAGAAATTTTTAATTTTATGCAAACCAATTTGTCAATTCTTGGAGCTATTTACTGTTCTATTAGAATACTACCTAGAAAGTTCTTTGCCTATGCCTATCTCTTGACACCATTTGCATATGATGTGCTCTTGTTTCAAAGTTTAGCTCTTACATTAATGTCTTTTATCTCTTTTGAATTTATTTTTGCACAGCACAAGAGACATGGATTTTCTTTATTATTTTTACAGGTGAAGACCCAGTATTTCTATCACCACTTGTTGAAGAATTTTTCCTTCATTTCTAATGTACATTTTGATAGCTTTATAAAGGGTAGCTGTAGTTTGAGGACTTATTTCTAGGTCTTCTACTATATCCCCTTGTTCTATATATCTGTCTGCTATTGCCCTGATGCTTTTGTTATTATGACTCTGTAACAGAACTTGAGATTAAATATTATGATAATTCTAGTATTGCTGTTTATGTTAAGAATTGCCTTGGTAATTTGAGCCTTTTGTACTGTTTCTTCCTAGTGCTGTGAAGAATCTCATTAAGAGTGTGATGGAAGCTGTGTTCAATCAATACAGCGTTTTGTTACTACAACCATTTTTCATAATATCAGTTCTGCAAATTCATAATCATGGGAAGCCTTTCCATCTTCGGTGTTTTCTTTCTTCAATATTTGAATTTGGAAAAGATTTTCATTATTTGATTAGACTGATTCCTAAGTTCTTTGGTTGGTTGGTTGGTTGTTTTTGTAGGGACTGTTCATGGGATTTTCTTTTATGTGAATTCATTCTCAATTCATTCGTAATTGGTATTTTAAAAGCTACTAATTTTTGTGTGATGATTTTGTATTTTGCTTCTTTTGCTGAAAGTAGTCATCAATTCTAAGAGTTGTGGGGTAGAGTCTTTAGAGTGCTTTAGGATAGGTTCATGTCATTTGCAAATAAAGATAATTTTACTTTGTTTATCTTATTTATAATCTTGTTATTTATTTCTCTTTATTTATTGCTCTAGATAAAACTTTGACCATTATATTGAGTAGTAATAAAGAGATCAGACATACCATTGTGGTCTAAGCAATCATAAAATACCAGCATTTATCTGGCTTCCTGTTCTTTGAGTAGTTGTTTGTTTGTTTGTTTCTTTTTTATTCCTTTCAGGCTGCTAGTCTGTGCTACAGCATCCCAGATACTCAGAGTGAACTTTCTCACACCGGATAATCTTCTGTAAACATGACTTTATTGATATACCCATACCACTATATGATTCTTAATGCAACCAAAATTACAACGAAGAGAAATCATCACAACTGTTTATCGTGTACTGATGCTATTTTAAAGATGTTTACCAGTATTAACTACTGGAGTCTCCTCCCCATAATGATGTGAATTAAGAACTTATAGTGCCCCATTTATTTTATAGTTAGCTTATAAAGGCAAAACAATTAAGCCACTTTCCCAAGGTTACACTGCTAATAAGTGGCAATGTTGGGGCATAAATTGGTTTTCATCCAATTCACTTATTTATTATACCATCTGTCTCTATAAATTATGTGCTCTGCTATGATACATGATTTATTATCCTATTGTATATACTTTGAAATAATTTCTGTATCAAAATGTCTTCCCCATTATTTTCAAGGAAGTTCTCAACAAGATAAGAAATGGAATACAAGTCACAAGGCCCTTAAAAATTTAAGGCAGTTAGTTTAGCTGTGGTTCTTGCATCATCCACATCCACTTTATTATTAGTGGACATAACCTAGTCTTTTTTATTTTCAGTTTCTCAAGTGAAGATGAATATTTTCCATGGTTCTTACATTTATTCTCAGTCTTTGAAGTATGTTTTATTTCATTTTCCTTTGCTTCAAGTATACATAATTTTATTAATATACAACCCCTAATTCTCTATCCCTGTGAAAAGTTTTATGAGAAATTTTATAATATCTCTTAATGCATGTCATATATTACCTTTCTATGATATCCCCTCCATCTACCATTCTAGTGAAAAAGGAACCCTGTCAGAATCATTGAATGAGGTGAATTTGATTTGATTTGTAATTAATTAATCAATGATGCTGCTTGGTAAGTACCATTTCAAATCTATGCTCTTATTAGAGCTCTTGACATGCATTGTTTTATCCGAAGAAAAGTCATTAGCTTTCTCCGTTGTCCACTGTAAACTATGACTCTGTGAGAAACTTACATGATTACGGCACTAAGCAGCAAAAATGAGGTCACCAACATATTTGTATGACTTTTGGATGAAATGAAAGGATTCATGGTATCATGGGAAGAATGCAGAATGTTTACTCAGAAATCTCTCATGTTTGAAACACAGTACTGGGCAAGAAAAATGAAATAATCAATGTCCAATTTCCAGTGACTTTGTAAGGTTAAGAAGCCATGGAATTCAAATTATAAACTGTCTCTTTTCACAAGATTTGGCATTTGGTAAATTTACAGTTTTTTTATTTTATGGTAGGTGAAAGGGAGAAAATAGAGATAAAACATATAGATAAGAGCATGTAATACATGCCTTTCATAATATAGAGCTCTTATTTAGATATATATTAAGATAAGGACAAATTATTTGGTATAAATCAGTTGAATTTTAAATATTAATTTGATATTTGGTAGTATAAATAATTTTAACTTAAAATATAAAAGTACTATAATTAGAAAATTTTAAAAGTTTATATTAATGTATTATGCAAATGAAAAATTTTACAGTTGGGAAAAGAATGTATGTACAGTACAGATGTGGCAAAATTTACCATGGAATGATGGTTTTTATGTCTGTGGAACAGATATTTTGGTTTATGTTATTCTTGTGTGTATATACTTATGTATGAAAAATTATCTATAATGAACAAGTAAAACAAGTAGCTCTTCTGAAAGTGGGAAGAGAAATAAGACAAAATTGGATATCATAGACTAAAATGCTAAGGTATTCCACTGTGCCAGAAAGGCATAAAATGAAATAGAGTATCTAAAGAGTGATATATATGCATAGTTAGTCTATAAGAGAAATAGTAGAGGTCAACATTCTTTACTTTTGCCACATAATTCTTTGGATCTTGGCTTTTGTACACTTAGTAATTATAAGTATAATACAAAATAAAATTTTATGTTTGTAAATTTCACAGACTTCATTTTGAATACTAACATATTAAACCTTTCAAATCATAGTCTTTATTGATTTCTATAACCAACACAAACATTTGTTTCTTTACTTGTTCTTGATTACTGACTATCTATGCAAGACCATATTTTTTCATGACTTTGAAAATCTAATTCACATGATTTTTTCATGCTTCTAGAATTATGTTACTTATAGAAATTGTGTTTTTCCTTTTTTTGAGGCATACAAATTTTAGAATATAATGTAAGTTGTTCTTAGCTTGTGTGTTACTTCAACCATTTACAGGTTATACTTTCTTCAGAAGAAAAAAAAATCATTAAAATGATGTTGGAGATAATGAGGAATTGGCCGAAACCACAGCAGAAACAATTATACTTACAGAAAGTTTCAGTTGTCAAACAATCAAATTGATGACTACATAATTGATCTTAACTGCTTTTTAAAATGAAAAGACCATCTAGCAGGAAGGCAACTTTAATCAGCTCAGTCATTTTAATGAGTCACTTAAGCTCCGCATTGATTCAAATGTGAGGGATTAGCTGCTATTGAGCAGCTATCTAACAAGTAAATTAGCAAGTGAGGGATAAACCCTTCATATATGACATTTTTCTGAGATCACCATGAATGGGAGTTTAAAGAGATGAATGATATCAATATCAGCATATCACATAGGTACAACACAGGTATAAAGCACTTTAATATACTGCTCCAGTTTAATCTCAACAACCGTAAATGTAAATCATACTGTCCTTAGTTAATGGTGAAAATTGCTCCTTAAAGTAAAGAAGTCAAAGTTCCTTACCCAAATTTATACACCTGATGAATATTGAAATTCCAGCTAGGCTTTCTATGTAAATACAGTTGGGTTTTCCATTGTTTCCAGTTACCATTCACATATTTTATACATATTTTACAAAAACAAATTTATGTAGAAATCTAACTTGCATTAAGTTTATTTGTAATTTGAAGTCTTGATTCTGATTTAGGTATTTAGGTATTCCTGAGAAAGATTGCCATTTTTTCCATTTGATTCAGTACTATTTATTTATCCATTCCATTAAATTATATATATATATATATATATATATATATATATATATATATATATATACACATACATACACAAACACACATACATATATATTTATGTTTTCTATTCAAATTTTTATTCAGGAATTGAAAATTTTTAACAAATTCAGCCCCTAACATTTCTCCAGTATATTTCAGAATACATAAGAAGTAATTGTTTATTTAGTTAGTTATTTGATTTATTCTTTTTTCATTCGGTACATACTGACCATAATTTTCCCTACCTCCACTTCTCCTAAAGCCCCTCAAACTCCTTCTTCCCCAGATCCACTCCTCTTTCTTTTCTCTTCAGCCTCCCAGTGATATCAACCTAACTTGGTATAACAAGACTCAATAAGACTAGGCACGAACCCTCATATCAAGGCTAGACAAAGTAAACCAGTAGGAGGAAAAGGTGCCTAGGAACAGGTAAAAGAGTCAGAGATACCTACACTCCCACAGTTGGGAGTCCCATAAGAACATCAAACTAAAGAAACATAATGTATATGCAGAGGACCTAGTGCAGATATATACAGGCTGCATGGTGGATGCTTCAGTTTCTGTGAGCCTCTATGCTTAGTTGATTCTGTGGGCCTAGTACTCTGATGCCCTAGACCCTTCTGGCTCCTACAATCCTGCCTCCCCCTCTTCCCTGGTATTGCTGAGCTTTGGCTATTATTTGCCTATGAGTCTCTATATCTGCATCCATCAGTTGCCAGATGAAGCTTCTGTGATGAAAATTGGGTTAGGCACCAATTTATGAGTACAGAAGAATATCATTAGTAATCATTTCATTGACTTTATTTCTTTATTTCTCTTTTGGCCAGTTTTGTTCACTTCTATCCTAGGACTCTGGCTTATTCAGATGGTTCCTGGCCATCCAAGGCAGTGTCCAGCATGGGCTTCCTCTCATGGTGTGGTTCTCTAATTAGACCAATCATTGGTTGGCTATGACCTCATGTTCTGTACCATCATTTTCCCAGCCCATCTTGCAGGAAGGACAGACTGTAGTTCAAAAGTTTTATGCCTGGGCTGGTGTACCAGTCCAACCACTGAAAGCCTTGCCAAGTTATAGAAGATGGTCAGTTCAGGCTCTGTATCCCCAATAACTGAGTCCTTCCTAGGATCACTCTCATATATCCCAGGGAGTTTCCACTGCACTGGATTTTCACATCATCCTACCAAATGTCCCTCAATTTGAGTCATCTCTCCCTGTACTCTTTTCCTCCATTCCTCCCCCTGCAACCTGAACCCTCTTCTTCTGATCCCCACCCACTATTAGTCCACCCTCAAAATCTATTCTATATCCCTTTCCCAAGGAGATCCATGAGTTCCCATGAAGCCTTGTTACTTACCTTCTCTGGGTCAGTGGATTGCAGCATGGTTATCCTTTACTTAACAGCTAATATCCACTTATAAGTGAGTAAATATCATGTTTGTCCTTCAGGACCTGGATTATCTCATTCAGGATGTTTTTCTAGTTCCATCCTGAAACTTGCCTGCAAATTTCAAGATGTCATTTTTTTTTAAACAGCTGAGTAATACTCTATTGTAGCTAGAGTTTTCCTGTCTGGCCCACAGTCAGGACAAATCTCTGTCACCCGCCAGTCCCACAGCCGCTCAGACCCAACCAAGTAAACACAGAGACTTATATTGCTTACAAACTGTATGGCCATACCAGGCTTCTTGCTACCTGTTCTTAAAGCTTAAATTAATCCATTTCTATAAATCTATACCTTGCCACGTGGCTAGTGGCTTACCGGCATCTTCACATGCTGTTTGTCATGGTGGCGGCTGGCAGTGTTTCTGACTCAGCCTTCAACTTCCCAGAATTCTTCTCCTCCTTGTCCACCTATACTTTCTGTCTGACTACTGGCCAATCAATGTTTTATTTACTAACCAATCAGAGCAACACATTTGCCATACAGAACATCCCACATCACTCTATGGTGAAAATGTTCCACATTTTCTTTATCTATTCTTTGGTTGAGGAGCACCTAGGTTGTTTCCAATTTCTGGCTAGTATGAATGAGGCCACTATAAACATAGTTGAGCAAGTGTCCTTGTGCTAGAATGGAGTGTCCTTTGGGTATATACCTAAGAGTGGCATAGCTGGGTCTTGAGATATATCAATTCTCAGTCTTGTGAGGAACTGTCATATTGATTTCCACAGTGGTTGTACAAGTTTGCACTCCCCATCAGAAATGGAAGAGTGGTCTCCTTGCTCAACATCCAAACCAGCATGAGTTGTCCCTTGTTTTATTGACGTTTACCATTTTGACAGGTATAATATGGAATCTCAAAGTTCTTTTGATTTGCATTTCCCTGATGGCTAAAGATGTTGGACATTTCTTTAAGTGTTTTTCAGCCATTTGAGATTCCTTTATTGAGAATTCTAAGTTTATATCTGTACTCCATTTTTAATTGTCTTATTTGGTTTGTTGATATCTAGTTTTCCAAATTTTTTTTATATATTTTGGATATTAGCCCTCCATCTAGGCATCTGGGTTTGGGGAGATTATAGGTCTAGGTACTATTAGCTGACTTTGTCTTTGTTGGATATGTGTTTGATCCTTGATTTCTATTTCCTCTCTGGTCTTCTGATCTGTGTGACCGCTTGTTAAGCAGGGGTCTCTGCCTGAGTTAGGGGCTGGGCCATGGCAAAGAAAAAAGTGAAGAGGGGATTGGGGGAAGAGAGAGGGCACTGAAAGCGTGGAGGAGGTTCAAGGGCAGAAGCCTACATAGATTTCTGGCAGCTGGCATGGCCTTTGGTTGAGCAGGGTGTCTCCACCTGAGTTGGGTGCTGGGACACATCAAAGGGGGTACAGGGTTGGGAGGGAAGTGATGCTGGTTGATTGGGTCTGTGGGAACTGAACTGAAGGGAGTGTACTGTGGGCAGGCAGCCCACCTGTTCTGGCTGGTGTGAACTACTCTTGAGCAGGCGAGATCAGTCTGAATTGGGTACAGGGACATGGGAATGGGTGTGGGGGATGTGGAGGAAGGGTGGCAGATGATTTTGTCTGTGGGAAATAAGAGAGTTGGAAAATTCAGCATGTAGGTGGCCTGTTACTCATGATGATGTGGCCTGCACTTCTATTTTGTGTGTTTTAATATAATTAATTAGGTTTGAAACTTTATCTGGAGCAATAAGATCAAGAGAATAAAATTAAGGAGTTACTAATAGAAAATAAAAGGTGAAATTACTTCTATTTGTAGATGACATGATATTATCAAAATTCCACTCCAAAATTTTTGAAAATGATCAACACTTCTAGCAATGTAGCAGCCTACAAAATTAACTTACAAAAGTCAGTAGACTTTTTGGAAATGAAGAAATTGGTTAGGAAGTAAGAACACTGGTTGCTCTTCCAGAGGACTTGTATCAAATTCCTAGCATCCACACAGGAGTTTATAACCATTTATAACTCCAGTTCAGAAGAAGCCTATGATCTCTCTGGTCTTCAGAGATACAAGACGTGCATGTCATATATGCATACACACACACACACACACACACACACACACACATACATACATACATATGGGCAAAACCACACATACTCATAAATAAAATGGTAATAAAACTTTAAAAATTTGATTAACTTTTGAAATACCAATGTCATACACCAACCAAAACTTCTATGGAATTCTTTACATAAACAAACAAACAAAAATCTTAAAGTTCATGCCAAACAACATAAGCCTCTAGATATCCAAAGCAGTCTTGTTGAAAAAAAATATATTGGAGAGATTAACATATTAAATTTTGAGTTATATTACAGAGCTACAATAATTATAAAAAGAATCATAGTGCTGGCAGAAAAGCAGACAGGTAAATCAATGAAATAAAATAGAAGACTAAATCTTAAGCAACACTTAATTACAGTAATTTGATATTTGACAAAGATGGCAAAAATACACCCTTGAAGAAAGATAGCATCTTCAACAAATGCTGCTGAAAAAAACTGAATGTTCATTTGTAGAAGAATCATATTAGACCTATATACCTCCCAGCATGAAAATCAACTTCAAAAGGTTCAGAGACCTCAGTGTGAAACCTGAAATGATAAAACTGCTAGAAAAAAAAAGCATAGACTGCACCCTACAGATACAGTTTCAGGAAAGGAATTTCTGAATAAGACTCTATTCACTCAGGATTTAAGGCCAACCATCGATAAATAGAACTTTATAAACTAAAAAGCTTCTGTACAACAAAGGAAACAATCAATTGAGTGATGGAAACCCACAGAGTGGGAGAAAAATCTTTGCTAGCTATATACCCAATAGAGAATTAATGTAATGAATATACAATGGACTCAAGAATCAAAGAATAAAATAAATGATTCAACTAAAAAAATGAGCTAAAGATCAAACTAGAAGGTTTTTAAAAGAATAAAATAAATATGGCTAAGAAATATCTTAAAATGAGATCAGCATCTTTTGCTGTGAGGAACCGGACCATGTGGATTTTTTGAGGACTGAGTAAGACTGCTATTTTTAGACTAGAAAAGTGGTTGAACACTGTAAGCACATCTTAATGTACCATCATATTAAGAGTTGGGAATACAATAGTGGTGAGGGCAAAGTGTAATATGGAGGAACATCTCAACAACTTTCAGAAGAGTTAATATTAACAACATGGGTAAGAACCTTTCTTGTGATATTTTGCTGAAGAATATGGCTGGTTTTTGTCCTTATCCTAATAACTTACCTGAGGTTAAATTAAAAGACAATGGATTTAACCAATTTATAAAGCTGTGGGAATAAAGTTTGGGTTGCACTGGAAACCCCAAGATATTGGACATGCAAAAAAAAAAAAATTAGATAGCTTTCAAGGAGAACTGAAAACAGGAAGTGAGCCCAGTTAAGAGAGTGTTAGTCTAAGAAGCTAGAGGGGAAGTGTTATGTAAGCCCTTTGGCATTCAACATGGAGCTACAGGGTTTGGAATTTTCTTTACTGTGTTTCAGTCTTGTTTGACTCAGCATTTCCTCACAATGGTCTGATTTCTCACTGTTGGAAATATGTAATTTGCTTTTGGTTTTTACAAGAGGTTACAATTAAGGTATTTTCTTAAATCTTAGATGAGACACTGGATTTTAGACTTTTAAGTGGTGTTGAGACTGAAAAACTATGGAGACATTTTAGGTTGAACTAAGTACATTTTAACTTATGATATGGACATGAGACTGTGGGGGCCACAGAGTAGAATGTGGTAATTTGAATGAGAAGGATTCTTGAGCATTTGAATACTTGGTCCCCAGTCGGTGATGATCTTCAGCTAGGTTTCGGGCATATGACTTGGCAGGTGGAAGTTTCAAAAACCTCCATCCAGCCAAGCCCAGTTTTCTTCGTATGTTTCCAGTTTGTGATTCAAGATGTGAACTCGCAGCTTCTGGTGAAGCTACCATATCTGCCTGATGCCATGCTTCTCTGAAATGATGGTGATAGTCATATACTTCTGGAACCATTAACCCAAAATACTTCCTTTCATCTACAAACTGGCTTGATCATGGTGGTTTATCATAACAGTAGTAAAGTAACTAATACAACATCCTTAGCAATTATGTAGTTAAAACAACCTTGAGACTTTGCCTTACCCTAGTCAGAATGATTAAGAAAGAAATCAACTGACAAAAACGCTAATGAGGATTCAGAGAAAAGAAAAACCTCATTCAATGCTGCTGCTGCAACTATGGTAATCATTGTGGAGAATACTCAAAAAGCTAAAAATAGAACTACCATATGACTCAGCTGTACCACTCTGGCACATGGGCAAAGGATTTGATATCCTTCTACAGAGACACTTGCTCATCTGTGTTCATTGTCACATTATCAACGATACTTACATAGTTAAAATAATACAATTGTTTTTAAAATTAGATGGATAATGGAAACATGTTACATTTCACAGTGGAATTCTATTAATCTATAAAATTTCTAAAATCATGAAATTTGCAAGTAAATGAACTGAACTGGAAAATAGTACGAGTGAGATAATCCAGACCCAGCTGCAAACACTGCATGTTCTCTGTCATTTGAGGATCTTATGCCCAATTCCTGAAAGTAGAGTGGTTATGGCAAGAGGAGAGAGAAGGAGCTCTAGAGTGAGGAATAGAATAGTAGGACACAGGTGCTATCAAGAGGGAAATGGGAACATTGAGGTTGGAGATTTAACTGGGGAGGGGGAAGAGCTGGCAATGCAGGGGGAGAAAGGAGAACTAATAGCACTAAGGATGTTTGAAAACTCCATAGGGAAACATTTTATAAGTCTACTTAAAAATACATTGTAATGGTTTGATGAAAAACGGCCCTATATTGGCTGGTTTCATGTCAACTTGACACAAGCTAGAGTCATAAGGGAGGAAGGAGCCTCAATTGAGAAAATGCCTTCAAAGGATCCACCTGTGAGGCATTTTCTTAATTAGTGATTAATGGGAGAGGGCCAAGACCATTGTCCGTTGTGTCATCCTGGGTTGGTCATCCTGTATTCTATAAGAAAGCAGACTGAACAAGCTAGTAAGCAGCACCCCTCCATGGCTTCTGCATCAGCTCCTACCTCTAGGTTAACTCCCTGCTTGAGTTCCTATCCTGACTTCCTTTGATGATGAACAGCAATGTGGAAGTGTAAGATAAATAAACCCTTTGTCCCCAACTTGCTTTTTGCTCATGATGTTTCATTGCTGCTGTGGGATGGTCTGTATGTCAAGTGTGTTGCTGATTGGTCAGTAAATAAATCACTGATTGGCCATTGGCTAGGCAGGAAGTATAGGCGGGATAAGGAAAAGAATTCTGGGAAGTGGAAGGCTGAGAGAGACACTGCCAGCCGCCATCAGGAAAAGGAAGATGTAAAGTACCGGTAAGCCACAAGCCATGTGGCAAAGTAAAGATTAATAGAAATGGGCTAAATATAAGAGTAAGAGCTAGACAATAACAGGCCTGAGCTAATGGCCAAGCAGTTTAAATAATGTAAGAGTCTATATGTTTATTTTATAAATGGGCTCTGAGACTGGCGGGACTTGGTGGTGGGAGCTGGAGAGAAATTCTCCAGCAACAAATGGTGCCCAACGTGGGGCAAGAGTTTCCACCTAAAAACTTAGAAAAAAGATTCTAAAACGGACCTAAAAACAGCTTCCTAATTTTCTCTCTCAAATAAGCGGCAGCTGCCGGTTTGAGCTACTGGCGGGTTCCTAGCGTGCGCTCTCGACCTGCAATATGGTGGGAATGAGGCCTCTGCAAGTAGCACATTAAACTGTGTGGTGAATTTAGCCTTTGCTAGTACAAAACAAAAAAAAAGAGGTTTCTGGGCTACACGCTACTTTGGTAAAAATGTAGACCCACTATTTCTGAGAGTTATGGCTCCCAGAGTTGGCGGAAAGCGGACCGCCGCCATGTTGGGAAGCTGAAATGGGCGGAACCAGCAGCCACAGCGCCAGTGCCGTTTCAGGCTTAGAAGGCTACAGTTTAAAGCAATAGGCTCAAGCTAATATAAAAAAAATAAGCCACGTAAAGATGGCTACCACACAGAGAATCTGGATTATGTTCTCTTTGATATTCGTAACTGCAGAAAAACATTTGATTGTAAAAGCTGTTGAGTTATGCCAAAATGTATATTTTAAAGGTACCTTGACTTCAAAATTTGGATATAAGGATATGTTGCTTTGGAAAAGAGTCTCTGCTCTTGTTTCCACAGAAAGCCAGAGACTATGGATTTGTTCCAGATTAAGATACATCAGGTTTGACCAGCCAAGACCCCCTGAAAGGTCTCCAGTGACACCATGGCCCAGATGATTCAACATCCAGAATGGTTTGAAGGCAACTGGCTCAGACGATACAGCCTCATGGACTACTCCATGATCCTAAAATTTTCTTCGTGTCCCCATAAGATACAGCGCCCCCTCCAGCAGGAAGTAGTAAGAGAAGCTACGCCCAAATTCCCAAATATACCAAGCTGGCTTTAGAGATGGAATTGGCTCACTCCCCCTCTAAACCCAGACATATTGCTCAAAAAAAAAAAATGGTTAAGAGATTCTTATGTCCCAAATCAGAAGAGCCCTCTGGTGTGGGACAGACAAAAACCAATATTTTTATTTAAAGCAGGTTGATTATAAATACAATCTCTTTCTAAAGAAAAAAAGGGGATAGTTTAGATATGATAGGATGAAAGGGTAGATTAATGAACCTACTTTTAAAGAGTAACAACTTGTTTAAAATGTTTTACATTGCTATAGATTTTAGTTTATTGATACAAATTTAAACTTAATTTTGTTATACTGTATATATATTTCTATTCTTGTTTGAGGTATTATGTTTATGTAACTCATTTAAAATTGTAATGGATAATTAAAAAATAGATTAATAATTAGTCATCTATGATAATCATATTTGTAGCCATATTAGTTAAGTCTTTTAGGTATACACAGTTATATTTCAGATAGATAGGTAGTCTTCAAACACTTCAAAGACCTACAGAATATGGCATTTAAAATGTTTTAAAAATTTAGACTTTCTGGACAATGAGACATGTCTGCTCCTGACAGCACCGATTTACTTCAGAGAGGAGGATGGGCATCGAAGACATTCCATATGGAGTTTATCTTCACCTTGACAAAAATAGCCATTTGGGCAAGAAACTGTTCTTGCCTGGACTGTCTGATCAACTGGACATGCAGGACCCATACAAAGATGACCACTGAACTTTGCTTGACAAAATGGTCCTTTAGGTTCCTGCTTTGCAGAGAAAACTGCCAGACATTCTACAAGACACAGAAAAAAATAAATAAGAGACTCTAGGCCTGTGGGCTGAAGACAGATGTCCCAACTTTACAAGAAAACTTTGGATGACTGTCCAGGCTCAGCTGTCTCTGTCTACCCTGCAAGACTCCCAAAAGTTGCTTGCATCCTTCTCCCATTTCTCAGGCAGTATTATATCCTTCTGAGGTCTTTGATGTGGTTAAAGACTAGATACTTACAATTTTCCTTAGTTATAATAAAAGATAAGTTAGATATAAAACCTTAAACTCACAAATATAAGATAGATAGGATCTCTTCTTTAATATTATAACTATAATTCTTGCTTGATAATTGTTTTGTTATATGTAATTTTACTATGTTAAAGTTAAAACCTTCCTTTTTAAGAAAAGAAAAGGGGAAGTGCTGTGGGATGGTCTGTATGTCAAGTGTGTTGCTGATTGGTCAGTAAATAAATCACTGATTGGCCATTGGCTAGGCAGGAAGTATAGGCGGGATAAGGAAAAGAATTCTGGGAAGTGGAAGGCTGAGAGAGACACTGCCAGCCGCCATCAGGAAAAGGAAGATGTAAAGTACCGGTAAGCCACAAGCCATGTGGCAAAGTAAAGATTAATAGAAATGGGCTAAATATAAGAGTAAGAGCTAGACAATAACAGGCCTGAGCTAATGGCCAAGCAGTTTAAATAATGTAAGAGTCTATATGTTTATTTTATAAATGGGCTCTGAGACTGGCGGGACTTGGTGGTGGGAGCTGGAGAGAAATTCTCCAGCAACACATTGCAGCAATAGAAACCCCAAGGCAGGCTCCCATGGGCTCATGAATTTGAATGCTTGCTCTATATTTGGTGGAACTGTTTGAGAAAGATGAGAGGGTATAACCTTGTTGAAAGAGATGTGCCACTAGGGGTGGGATTTGAGATTTCAAAAGCCAATGTTATTCCCAGTTAGTACTCCCCACCCCTGTCCTGTGCTTGTAGATCAGATCTATTCTCTCAATACTGCTCCAGCACCGTGCCTGCCTTACTGCTACCATGCTTCCTGCTGTAATGGTCATGGACTCTTCTACCCTCTGGAACTGTGAGCTCTGAACTAAATATTTTCTTTTATAAGTTGCCTTCCCCATGACACCTCTTCACGGCAATTGAAAAGTAACTATGACAAAAAAATTGACACTTGGAATCAGAAAATTGCAGTGACAGGCCTGACCATGTAGTATTTTGGAGAAATGTAGAAGACATTGTGCCTTTTTTCTTTTTTTAATAACAATAGGATGCTTTAAGTTGGATTTAACAGGTCATTCCAGTAGGATCTTGGAAGACAGTGGTGCTAAGGCAATGTGGACTATTGAAGTTCAACTTTAGAGGTTTCAGAGGGGAATAATATTATCAACTGGGTTAGAGACCATTTTTGAGACATTGTGGCAGGGAATGTGGATGTAGGTATCAAGTCTGGGACAGATGGCTATGTGAGGTGACCATATAACATAACAAAGTGGACCTGGCCACCAGGTTTTCCCAGCATCCCTCAGTCCCTACTTGTTACAGGATATGGGTGGCATACCAAAACCCCTACCTTAAACTTCTCCATTCCAGGGTCTGCGTTGCCTTTCCCCCAGCTGCCCTTCCCTATTTAATCTAGTCATTTTTATTACCTGGCCTTTTCATCTACCCTTTATTCTCCTCGCTCTTGCCTCTCCCTTCCTCCCTCTCCTCACATGGCCCAGCTCAGGGTCATATTCATTCTGGAATCTCTATGATTTCCCTGCCTCCTGCTATGCTCTCCCTTTTATATACAATAAATCTCCTCCACCATACCTGGAAGCAATCATGTCCTTCCTTTTTCTTTCTTTATTTCATCTGGTGCCAGAAACATGGGTTTGGCATATATATGAATTTCCTTCCAAGGAACTTGGTCTCTCCAAACCAGTTTACTTATTTGACTCTCCTAAGGTATGTATGAATCATTTGTTTCTACTGGCTTCTGCCCACCATAATTGGCTCCAAATTCCAGAGCCCAACTTTTCAGGTGGCTCTCCCCTCCACCTACTCTAACCATCTATCTTTTCCTTGGCTACTGAGTAAGTGTCCTTGCTCTGGCTCCTGGAGCCTGCTACACCCTTAAGGGTACCCACAATGTAGGCAATTCTACTTATTAGGAGTTTTACTCCTTTTCCTCTATTGGAATCTTCCCTGTTCCCAAAAGTCTTTCCAAGTCCACCTCTTCGGCTCTTTCCTCCTTCACCTGTTTTACTTATCTCTCCTCCTCTAGTAGGTAAGTGTCACCATGGAGTTGCCTACTTTGTCTATATTAACTAAAAAGCCGCATACCAGTATGCCAGAATTCCCCTCTCACCCTACTGTGCTCCTGTCATGTGGAAAGAAATGCCTCTCTTCTGTGATTTAAGAGATTTCTCCCTGAAGTCTCTCTTGTGGACACCAAAGATTGAAATCCTTGTCATAACAACACTTACCCATTCTGCCCCCTCATGGCCTCTCTCAGCTCCTTTCTGGAACTTCTTCACCTCCCCCTAGGAGATGCCTGCTAATTTCCAGACATTCTGTATGTACTCCTTGGCCTATATTTGAACCCATTCCTCACCTCCTTTCAGATATGTTTGTAACACCCTCAAGAAATTTTCTCTCCTCCCCTTTGAAGCTTCCTGCCCTGTCTCTTCCTTAAGTTCTCCTATGTTGGAATCCTCTCTTGGGCAGAGCTCCTATACTTTGAGACTCTGTTCTCTTTTAGCTCCCTCTTGGAAGTCTATACCCTCCTGGGCATCTGACCCTTTCCTCTCCACAATCTACCTGCTTTATCTCTTCCTGTGCCCCCTGGGGCTGTACATGGTAAGGTTCCTTGTTTTCCCCTAGGAGATACCTAAGTCCCTTAGCTCTCTTAAGCCCTTCTGGGCCTCTGTTACCTTTCCCATCTCTCAGCTCCCTCCAGGAAGTCCTAAAGCTTCTCTCCACTCTCATAGCCTCTATAATATTGGAATCCTCCCTTCCAATATTGTTCTTCTGCTTGTTCCTTCTTGTCCTTCATGGCTGCACTGTTCTCAGTCTCTCAGCTCCCCTTTGGAGTTTATTGGAATCCTCTTTATGGCAGAAGTCATTCCACAACTCTTCTTCATTTTCCTTGGACTAAATCCCTTCCTAGTAATCAGAGACTTTATTAAAGTCACATTGTCTTACTGCAAATTTCTTGGCCTTAGTATAGCTCAATGGACAAAGACAGCACACCTGAGATCCAAATTCTTGTAGATTTTAACAACTTCTGCCACTGCAAAATCAAATGATCCCAATGACTCTTTTCTCTAACGTTTTACAACTTTCCACTCTAGAAAATCTTTTATCCTAAGATTTCTCAGCACTCTGCTCTCAAGAAATCTTTTATGACTATTGTTTAAACAGTTTTTATCTAAAGATTTGTAAGTTCATTGGGTATGGTTAAAGAATCTCTAAATTCTGTAACAAAAAGGTAGTCTTAAAACTTGTAACAAAAGGTTGAATCTTCAGTTGCTACAGGTGATTCAACTCTTAACTAGAAAAATACATCTACTTACTCTATATGTAACTTGAATTCAACCCTCCCTTAGGAAAATAGATGTCCTTAAATAGCAATTCTGTGGCTCCATTTTGGATGATGACATCAGCAAGTTGGAAGCAACCACATGACTGGCAGCATCTTTCCTAAGGTTCAAGAGTGCATGCCATGTGACTTCACCATCCTAAGATGACCAGGTGGCATAAAGCACCAGTTATAAAACTTCTTAGTCCTAATGAGCTCTCTGTTTATCAATATATTTTCTTTTCAGATTAAGGATACAACATCAGGTCTCCAAAATATTTTTGTTTGGTATAGATTTTTGTATGATGATAACATTTTAGAGTTATAGAAATCTACTGAGATTAACAAAATCTGACTTGGAGATTTATACCTAGCTACTTATGTTCAATACCAGGCTTCTAAAAAATTTAGATAAGTAACAACATATGTTTGAAAAATAAGGTATATTTAATAAATAAGATTTATAAATTCCTAAGGGCTAGTCAGCTTCACAGTGATATTATTTGTCTAGCATCTTTGTCTTTGCTCACTTTGTTAAGCTTTAGCCATTTAGATGTACTAAATCATACAAAAAACTGAGATATTCTAGAATGGTGAACAGTAAAAGGATCAGGAATATTCCCTCTCATGCTGTGGACTGTATATGGTTTAAACTTTACTACATTTCTTATTTGATGTTTTATTTTGATGCTAAAGGATCTTTAATTAAATCTTCAACTCAAAATTTTAAAGCCCAAATTTAACAGGGATAAAGTTGTAAACCACTGTACTTATAAAAGCACCAACTTAAACTGTTAAAGATAATTAAGAAACACAAGTTACATATTTTCATGGTTAAGCATAAACTCAGGTATACTTAATAGATGGTCCCCAAACTCCTCAGAGATTTGTTGAATATTGCATTAAAATGTGTAATGAAAAAGCTTACCATAATTGACAGAAATGTTCCTAGCAGGAACCCTAGGGTTTCCAAAGAAGATAGATGGGGCACAATGATTCCACCTGAATTATGTTAATAGTAACCCGTGGGTGAAGCTGCCCCACACCTTACCTGCTGCCAGGATTCTGTCCAGGTTGTGGACACAGGGTTGATTGCCATGCTCTGCCTGGTCAAATTAAGGTCAATTTCCCAAGTTCTTTTTCCACAGGAATTTCTCTCAGACCTGAGTCTGGCAGATTAAATGCTCTTCTATATGGCACCTAGCTGTCAAGACCATGGGGGCCTAGGGCAACTGTCTAGAGAGTGAGTAAGTCTCTGCCTTTTTAATTGGTACATATATCTTTTAGATTATACTTCCTGCTATAATTTGTCCTTCCCAAATCTCTGATGGTATTGACTGACTAATTGTAGCTTTAACACAACAGTCACCCACCTCCTCCACAAAGCTTCAGCTGCCTTCCCAGTTCAGCCTTCACAGTTCTCTTCATATGTAAAACATCAGGCCTCAGGCCTCACTTTCCTACAACTACTAGGTCTACAGTTGAGAATGACAATTTACCTTGCTACCAGACTTGAAAAGATATAAAAATGCTAAACAGCAAGAAAGGTTACAAAGTAACTTTTTATTACTCCTTTATTATAGGAATTTGCTTTATAATAACTACTCTCAGTAATCAATCAACCACCTGTATCTCCTGGTAAATGATTGAATAGAAAAAAGTTTAAAGTTTATGCAAGTTGTTTAGGGTCTAACAATATGTTCTAAGGTAAAAAGTTGTAAAGATCTACAGATATGAAAGCTTAAGTAAGTTATAAAGGTCTTAAAAAGTATTTTAAGGTATGTAAATGCAAAGTATAAAGGTCTAAGAAAGTGTTTAAAGGTATGTAGATACAAAAGTCTAAAAATATGAAAGCTTAAGTACATTGCGAGGGTCTAAAAGTGTTTTAAGATTTGTAAATACAAGTTATAAATGTCTAAGAAAGTGTCTTTGAGTATGTAAATGCATGTTTTAAAAGTCCAAGAAAATGATTTAAGGTATATGAAAAATAAAAAGTTTCATAGTTCTATACTATGCTATGCTATTGTTATATGAAAACATCTAAAGTTCAAAATTTCAACATCGATCAATGGAATTCTGACAAGCTGGTACAGCCCTGAGTACTATCATTTACAAGCTCAAGATTTTAATTTCTTTTCGTTGTCTTCTAAGAATAGATTTAAAAGTGCTTCTCAAATGTGCTAAAAAAATCGCTGCTTAACCTGTATTTTCAGCCCTCTAGAGACTGTGTTAAGGCTTTTAACTCAAAATCATTTCTGGGTCCCCAGGCTTTTACTATGACTCAAAAGAGTGAGTCTACTGCCTTTTCAACTATGTGGATTTCAGTATAGATTTCAGTGTATATATATCTAAAATATCTAATATATTTTAGATATTATAGATAATATATTTTAGATATATGAAATAATATAATATAAAATATCTAATATCTAATATATCTAAAACGTTTTATCTCTTCTTTTATAATCTTAAAATATCATGTGAGCTTCAGGGATTCAACTTGATTCTACCTCTTGCAGTTCAAAAGGACACCAGATAAGTAATCCTAAATTTCCTCACCTGCCATTTCCTGAAGGTGGGATCTCTTTCTCTCTTCCCTAATCTTGGGACTCCCCTCCCCCAATTACCAGGACTCTGGACCTAGAAGTTTCAAACATACACCCAAGATAAAAACTTTCCCCTAAACTGTTAATTTTACCTTCTATCAGACATATCTGTTCCAGTAGATTTACAATCAACTAAAGACTGCAAACTGTTCCAAACTCACCAGCCCTAGGTACTTCTGACAGAATTTCTAAGACTAGGTGGTTCCAGGTGGTCCAGCCTCACATGTGGCTCCAAAGAGAACTGAACTTCCTGCAGTGGTTTAAAAGAAAATGGCCCTCTTAGGCTCACAGGGAATGACACTATTAGGAAGTGTGGCCTTTCTGGAGTAGGTGTAGCTTTTTTGGAGGAAGTATATCATTGGAGCAGGTTTTGAGGTCTCAGAAACTGAAGGCAGGCCTACTGGATCATTGTCTCTTCCTGCGGCCTGTGGAGCCAGACGTAGAACTCTCATCTACCTGTCCAGCACCATGTCTACCTGCATGTCACCATGCTTCTCACCATGATAGTGGACTAAAGTTCTGAACTGTAAGACAGCTCCAATTTAATGTTTTCCTTTATAAAAACAGCAGTGGTCATGGCATCTCTTCACAGCAATAGAATCCCCAACTATGACACTTTCCTAGCTCTAGATGGTCTCACAAAGCCTGGACAGAAAGTAAAATAGCCTGCTCTTCCTGGCTTTGGCCAGGATTCCAGCTTTCTTGAGTCCCCAACAATGACACCCCAATATCAGTGGGAAGTATTCGTAGAAAAGATTCCCCTTTATCATTTATTATCAACAAAAATCCTGAACTATTAGGTTCAAACCTGGGACAAATGGCCCTTCCATTTTATTTCCCTTTTTTCACATGTTTTTGCCCCTGTTATAAGTGAAAGAATAAAGCAGTGAAAATGGCATATCTCCACTCTTTGGATGGCAAAAAAGGAGTCGAAATGGTACATATACAGTACTCATGAAATTTTGAAAAAATTAAAATAGTAAATCACCAAATCCACTCTCTAACCCCTATTCCTCTCCTCCAATTCCTTCCCTGCCCCATCACTATTCTCTCTTAACTTCATGTGTTCTTTTTCCCTCCATTACCCACTTAATTGCCTAATTATGCCAGTATGCATATAGTTGTTAAACCATCTAATAGAACATCAGTAACCTCTCAGGAGCAAACATCCCTGAAGAAATTGGACTCTCCATCCCTAGCAGTCAAAAACAGCAGACATTTTCTAAGTAACAAAGAAAAGATGCTGTATTTTGTGTCAGTGCTAGTGTGAAGGAAATCTAAGAGCATGGCACTCAAATTTGCTCAGCTTCTAATGGTAGCTTCATGTTCAATTAGCACATAATGGAGAAGTGGAAGATAAAAACAACACATTCAAGAAAAAAGTGGGTGAAGGAGAGAGAAACAGAAGAAGCTGACCCAATTTTCCAATAATCAATCCTCATGGAAATAAATGAATTCCATGAGATATAACTTACTTCCAAGACACCTAAGGCAATCTCTGAGGAAATGTACTGATTTAGGAGAATGGTGCCCCCTGGACCTAAATATGTCATACTATGCTACATACTTAAAGAATGCATGAACTTTCAATAACATTACATTGGGTATCAAGTCTCCAGTACATGAGAATTTGGAGAACAAACAACTTCAAATTAATATCAGTTAGGAATTTAGAAATGCATATTCTCATGCCTCAAATCAAACCTAGTGAATCTGAACCACTTTTCCAAGATCTTTTCTTCAGAAGCTTCCTGGATAATTCAGGAGCAATTTCAACACTCTAGAACCACTGAGCTGTCAATTAATTGACAACCTCATATAGAAGAGTTTAATGACATCATAAATAAATAGAAGGCAATAATAAAAATAAAGTTCTAGTAACTTATTGTCTTAACACTCGCTCACCTGTTCCAAGTGAACAATATCAATTTTTCTAGTATCAATTTTTAAAATACTTTGGCTAATTTTTAACAGTTTACGTAGCTGGAGAATTTCCTCTCCAGCTCCTGCCAAGTCCCACCAGTCCCGGAGCCCAATTATAAAATAAACACACAGACTCTTACATTATTTAAACTGCTTGGCCATTAGCTCAGGCCTATCATTGTATAGCTCTTACTCTTATATTTAGCCCATTTCTATTAATCTATACTTTGCCATGTGGCTCATGGCTTATCGGTACCTTACATCTCCCTTGTCCTGGTGGTGGCTCCAGGCAATCTCTCCCTTCCCTTCCTGTTTCCTCCATTCTCCTCTCTGTTAGACCCGCCTATACTTCCTGTCTGGCTATTGTCCAATCAGTGTTTATTTATACAGAGCGATATCCACAGCACTTCTGTGGGAGCCCGTTCTTGGGTTCCTCATGGCTTTACCCAGCAGGTCCGCATAGAGGATGATTAGACCACGGGCCTGAGTGCAGGTGTCTGAGATGGTCTGCACTTGGCTGTGCTGAGGGAGGAGGTCTTTTGCTCCACCCCTTGGCAACTCTATAAAAACCCTGGGGCAGAGACAGTTGTGGCCTGTTGGAATAGGTTCCAGGCCCTCTCGAGGCTATCCTCTATTTTCTATCTGTTTATCTATGCAAGATTCTCCGCAATAAATCCTTCTATCTAATATTTCTTGCTGCTCACACTCAAGAAAACTCTGGAGAGCTGTGGGGTTGGTGGGTAAATGCCTCACACACTTCCCCTTTCCTTATTTTTCAAAAAGGAAGGTTTTAACTTTAACATAGTAAAATTACATATAACAAAACAATTATCGAGAAAGAATTACAGTTACAATATTAAAGAAGATATTTTATCTATCTTATATTTTTGAGTTTAAGGTTTTATATCTAACTTATCTTTTATCATAACTAAGAAAAATTGTAACTATCTAGCTTCAACCACATCAAAGACCTCAGAAGGATATAATATTACCTGAGAAATGGGAGGATGCAAGCAACTTTTGGGAGTCTTGCAGGGTAGACAGAGACAGCTGACAGCCTGGACAGTCATCCAAAGTTCTCTTGTAAAGTTGGGGCATCTGTCTTTAGTCCACAGGGCTAGAGTTTTTTAGTCATTTTTTTCTGTGTCCTGTAGAATGGCTGGCAGGTTTTTTTTTTCTGTGAAGCAGGAACCTAAAGGACCATTTTGTCAAGCAAAATTTAGTGGTCAACTTTCCATGGGTCCTGCATGTCCAGTCTATCAAGTGGTCCAGGCAAGAACAGTTTCTTGTCCAAAAAGCTATTTTTCCCAAGATGAAGAGAAACTCCATATGGAGTGTCTTCTGTGTCCATCCTTCTCTCTGAAATAAATCGGAGCTACCAGGAGCAAACATGTCTTACTGTCCAGAAAGTCTAAATTTTTAAAAAATATTGTAAATGCCATATTCTCTAGGTCTTTGAAGTGCTTGAAGATTACTTGTCTATCTGAAATATATCTATGTATACCTAGAAATCTTAACTAACATGGTTCAAGTTTGACTATCATAGAAGACTAATTATTAATCGTATTTTTAATTATCACTACAATCTAAATGAGTTACATAAACCTAATACCTCAAACGAGAATAGAAATATATATATATAGTATAACAAAATTAAGTTTAAACTTGTATCAATAAACTAAAATCTATACCAATGTAACGCATTTTAAACATAAACTAAAATCTATACCAAATGTAAAACACTTTAAACAAGTTGTTGTTCTTTAATAGTAGGTTCATTAATCTACCCTTTTATCCTATCATATCTATATCTTATATATCTATATCATATCCCCCCTTTTTTTAGAAAGAGATTGTATTTATAATCAACCTGTTTTAAATAAAAATATTGTTTTTTTTTCTGTCCCACACCAGAAGGCTCTTCTGATATGGAACAAAATAATCTTTTAACGTTTCTTTTTTTTTTTTTTTGGCAATATCTTTGGGTTTAGAGAAGGAATGAGCCAATTCCATCTCCAAAGCCAGCTTGGTATATTTGGGAATCTGGGCGTAGCTTCTCTTACTACTTTCTGCTGGAGGGGGGCGCTGTAACTTATGGGGACACAAATAAAATTTTAGGATTATGGAGTAGTCCGTGAGGGTGATCGTCTGAGCCAGTTGTCTTGAAACAGTTTTGGATGTTGTATCATCTGAGCCTTGGTGTCATTAGAGACCTTTCAGGAGGTCTTGGCTCATCAAACCTGATGTATCTTAATCTGGAACAAATCCATAGCCTCTGGCTTTCTGTGGAAACAAAAGCAGAGCCTCTTTTCCAAGGTAACATATCCTTATATCCAAATTTTGAAGTCAAGGTACTTTTAAAATATACATTTTGGCATAACTTAACAGCTTTTACAATCAAATGTTTTTCTTCAGTTACGAATATCAAAGAGAACGTAATCCAGATTTTCTGTGTTATAGCCATGTTTATGTGGCTTACTTTTTATATTACCTTGAACCTATTGCTTTAAACTGTAGCATTTCTAAGACTGAAACAGCACTGTGGCTGCTGGCTCCACCCACCTCAGCTTTTCAACATGGCCGTGGTACAGTTTACCACTATCTCTGGGTCTGGAGCCATGTGTACCATCAACTATCAGAAGCAGTTTTATCAAAGCAGCGCATAGCCCAGAAACCTCTTTTTTTTTTTTTAAACTAGCAAAAACTATATCCAACACACACCATGGTGTACAGCTTGGAGACACCTCTGTGTAACATAGCATAGAGCCCGCACTCACGCCACAAACCCGCCACAATAGCTCAAACATGCAGGCTGCCGCTAAATTGAGAGAGACAACTAGGAAGCTGTTTTTAACCTCCGTTTTAGAATCATCTTTTTCAGGTTTTAGGTGGAAACTCTTGCCCCACGTTGGGCGCCATTTGTAGCTGAAGAATTTCCTCTCCAGCTCCTGCCAAGTCCCACCAGTCCCGGAGCCCACTTATAAAATAAACACACAGACTCTTACATTATTTAAACTGCTTTGCCATTAGCTCAGGACTATCATTGTCTAGCTCTTACTCTTATATTTAGCCTATTTCTATTAATCTATACTTTGCCACATGGCTCATGGCTTATCGATAGCTTACATCTCCCTTGTCCTGGTTGTGGCTCCAGAAAAATCTCTCCCTTCCCTTCCTGTTTCCTCCATTCTACTCTCTGTTAGTCCCTCCTATACTTCCTGTCTGGATATTGGCCAATCAGTGTTTATTTATACAGAGCAATATCCACATAGTTTATTTAAAGATCTTGGTTTCATTATTTCCATCTTCATTCTTTGTAAAAATAACTACACACATGTTCATAGCATATACTTCATTAACTGTAGACTTCACAGCAAATAAGTTTAATCTATATGAAATAAAAATTTATATGAAAATATTAAATGTGAATATCCTTGTGGAAGTGAAAGAGTATTTTTGAGGTGAAATATACTGGAAATATAATTAGTAGTTTTCAGCCCAATTAACAACAAACCGGCTCATGGCCTTCTGATAGCTTCCCAGCAGAACAAGTACACCCTATGTTAGGCCTACTTGCCTGTCAGTCATGTTCAAAGGATTTTTTTACTTAAGTAACACTTAGGACTCTAAGATTGGTAGATCCTTCCAGGCTCATTATGCTGCATATTTTATGTGCATATATTTGGAGTTTCTTAATTTTTTCTTTTTTTAGTCTATTTTTAATTGAAAATAGATTCTTCACTTGTACAATACATCCTGATGACAGTTTTCCCTCCCTCTATTCCTCACAGCTTCCCCCACCTCCTCTCTCCCACAAATTCTCCATTTCCCTTCAAAAAAAGAAGGCCTCCAAGAGACAATAACCAAACACTATTAAACAAGATACAATAAGACAAGGCAAAAGCCCACATATTGAGGATGGAAAAGGCCACCCAATAAGGGGAAAAGAGTCCCTTTGCATACATTTTAGTTTCAAGTGGTAAGTGAGTGGTAGATAAAAGTGAGAAAACAATCATTTTATTTGTGTATGAGCTATTTGAGTGTAAGACTTCTAACATGAGAGGTTATAAAAAAAAAGGAGAAAAAGGTAAGAACAAAACAAAAGAAAATAATTAGTACCTTCCCAGAAGCATATGTACTGATACCATTAGTTGCTTATTATTATTATTATTATTATTATTATTATTATTAATTTGCTGTTGTTTTACTGGGATTGAACCTTGTGTTGTATACATTAGAAAATTACTCTACTTCTGAATTGCAGTCTCAATTGTTCTTTAATTTGTTTTATTTTGAGATAAGGTATTACTTAATTACCCATGGTGGCCTTGAATTTGCTATGTAACCAGAGAAAGCATGGACTTAGAATCCTTATTCTTTAGCCACCTAAATAGCTGTAGTTACAGGTCTGTGCTGCCAGTCCTGGCCACCTCACTGCCTTCTCTGCTAGAAGTATAGAATAAGAGCCTTCATAATTTGAACATGTTCTTTCAAGCAATTAGGAAGTGCAGCTTCTCTGATAAGGTACATAGACTGCATCTCAATTACTAGTTTGTTAGTACTATTTAAATAAGTGGATTAATAGGACATTTTCTTCAATGTAAGTTTCAGAAATGTTATATGATAATTGTTGAAAACATTCATTAAAAATGTTACAAGTATTAGAATCTCAATGAATTGACTTTAAATGTAAAAGGTTCCCTGGTTTTCCTCTAGGATATGTATATATACATATATGTATATATATGTATGCATACATATACATGCATATAAATAAAACTATATATATTTATAAAATACATATATAATAAAATATATATTTATAAGACAATATATTGTACATAAATATATAGTACAATAACTAAGAAAAGCCACATTCAGTAAGAATTGGAACACTTAGTATTCACATGATAATCCAAGGTAATTCAATCTAAAAGTATTCATTCATTCATTTGACAAATATATAGATCACACACAGAAGGGATTTTTTAGGAAACTGAAGTGATGAAAATGATGAGTGAATCATAATTCTTTTCCAACAGTGAAAACAGGAGGAGCACATTAGTAATATCTATAACATAGGGTGACAGTTTACCTACCTATGAGAGGTATCAACATCATTCTATGCAGTTCTAAGGGATGCACATATTTTTAGGAATTATGTGCATCACCTCAATTGTTTTGCCACTGTGATAAAATGTCATCTTCTGTTATTAACATGAAAAAAATGCTGAAAGACATTATACAGATCCAATGCAAAGGAGCAGGCATTTTGAACTGTCTGTGACACAAATCTGAAATTTACATAGAAAGAATAAAGTCTTGCTAACCAAGTCAATAAATGCAGTAAGCATAATTGGTTTAAGAGGAAACATAATGATTGAATCATACTAAAACAATGTATTTCTTTTTTGCAAGAATAACAGCACACATCTATTGATTAGATCATGTCTCATTAATCTCTTTGTCTAATTATCCCATTCTTTTCCAGAATGAATCACAAGAGTTAAACCAGTATGTAGGGAGTCTTTCATTTTGGAATATCAGAAGTAGATAGTTAAAGAAAAACTAATAATGTAACTACTAAGAAGACAACTTGCAAAACCAACACTAGTTACATGGGAAGAGAAATAAATTTGAACCAGATACTATGTGATTGCTTAAAGTGAATGTGCACTGGGTTGTGGAAATAAGATGATTCTCCCTGCCAAAGCCTTGCTTCTAGTTCCACTGTGTTTCCAGAAAACTATTGGAATAAGAATTCTGATATTTCTTTAGAGTAAGCAAATTTTTACTTCTGATTACTGTTTTGAGTGTTAGAAAAGGATTTTATACAGGACAAACAGGAAGGCATGAGGTCTTTCCCATTACAGCAAACATTTTTCTCACACTTTCTGCTCACAAATGTCAAGTAGTAGCAATATCATTGAGCTTCTGTGCTTCTCAAGATAATACATTTACAGCTGCAAACAACTCTACCAATTACTATCTGTTTTGTTAAGAGATTTTTGACATGAATGACTGGAGTAAGCCCAGTGTTTACATCCTCTTAAACTATTAGGAAGCTGTCAAAGCCATTGAACTGTGGCAGTTACCCGAGAGAATTGCAGTCTCTTTGATAGCCAAAGCCATGACCCAGAGAGAGATTAGTATCTTACCATGTCCTATTATGGACTGGCCTAAGTAATGGCTGTAATCAATAAACATGCTAAATTTAATACACAAAATACTTTAGAAAATCCTAAAAATGTAATAGTGATCATTATTTTAAGCAATTAACTATATAACCGCAAATAGGTTTCCACCAGTATCTTAAGGCTAGCTTTATTGAGATTTTTACATATAGAAGGTAATTGCAACTGAATTAGCACAGAAAATTTGTGCTACAGAAAAGAAACAATCCGTGAAGCTCAAAAGTTAACACAGTAATAGTTTATTTGTGCTGTTAGTCCTTCTGAGGAACAAGATGTTCCAATCTGAAGTCAAATATAAAAGGACACCACATTTTTAGGAAGATTCATGTTTAATTAATATTTATGTTAAGCAAGTAGCAATTAAGATGAATATTGAAATGATCTACTAGGATACCAAAAAATTAAAAGTATCTTAAATAAGCATTTGTTTAGGAACTTTGGTTCAGTTTTGTGAAATTTTAATTTCATTTAATTTTAGAAAATACTGTAAAGAAACTTGAGCCCAAAGAATTGTTGACCAAAATTTATACAGCTTTAAATAGCACATCTGTATAATCATAGCCATAGTTGTTAAGTTGGTACAGCCTGGTATCACCTAGGAAGGGAGTCACCATGAGAGATTGTGTACATTAGGTTGAGCTGTGAGCATGTCATTGAAGTTTATCTTAATCAATTAACGCATGAAGGAAGACCCAGCCCATTAGGGGATGGGGCCCTCCACTATATAAGAGTGGAGAAATCATATTGAGCACAAGTAAGATTCTTGCCTTTACTTCTCCATAATGGTAGACTCTAACCTGGAACTGTAGACTGAAATATACTCCATTATTCCCTAAGTAGCTTTTTGTCAGGGTGATTTATCACACCAACTGACATTAAACTAAGACAATTAAGAGCACTTGAAATCATTTCCACAGTGAGTTTAAAGGAATAGGAATAATAATATTTCCTTGGGGGTCATAGGCCTATTTAAATTACTTAAGTTTTCTTGATTTACACTGGGAAGGTGTATCTATCAAGAAATGTGTTCATTTCTTTTAGATTCTCCAATTGTGTAGAGTGCAGGTTTTTGAAATATGACCCACTGATTCTCTGGATCTCCTCAGTGTCTGTTGTTATGTCCCCCTTTTGTTTCTAATGTTGTTAATTTGGATATTCTCACTTTCCCTCTTAGTTAGTTTGGATAAAGGTTTGTCTATTTTGTTGATTTTCTGGAATAACCAACTCTTTGTTTTAATGATTCTTTGTATTCTTCTCTTTGTTTCTATTTTATTGATTTTAATCTTCAGTTTGATTAATTCTTACCATCTACTCCTCTTGGGTGTGTTTGCTTCTTTTTGGTTTAGAACTTTTATGTGTGTTGTTAAATCTGTAGTATGACAGCCAGGTGGTGGTGGCACACGCCTTTAATCCCAGCGCTTGGGAGGCAGAGCCAGGCAGATCTCGGTGAGTTTGAGGCCAGTCTAATCTACAGCATGAGCTTCAGGACAGGCACAAAAGCTACACAGAGAAACCTTGTCTTGAAAAACCAAAAAAAAAAAATTCTGATATGAGATTTCTCCAAATTTTTTACAAATGCCCTTATTGCTATTAACTTTCCAAGAGTTTGTAGGCTTTCTGTTGTTTCTTTTGTTGTTGAAATCCAGTTTTAACCCATGATGGTCTAAGAAGACACAAGTAGTTATTTCAAACTTTTTGCACTTGTTATGGAACTCCTAACCCATGACGGTCTGAGAAGATACAAGGAGTTATTTCAAACTTTTTGTATTTGTTGTGGAACTTCTAACTGTGGGAGTGGGAGCTGTCTCTGACTCTTTCTCTGGCTTTTGGGAACATACTCCTCATACTGAGTCACCTTGTCGTGTATAATACAAGAGGAGGTGCTTAGTCTTACTGCAACTTGATATGCCATGTTTTGTTGATGACCATGGGAGCTGTGCCCTTTTCTGAACAGAAACAGAGGAGTATTGTATTGAGAGAGGAGGGAGGGTGGGGGAAGGACTTCAAGGAGAGGAGGGAAGGGAAACTGTCAACTATGGATGGGATAATAAATAAATAATAAATAAATTTCTTCATTGGCTAATTGTTGTGATAACCATACTGTAGCATCAGAAGAGTGACCATCTTCAGATTTCTTCAGCCTTAAATGTTTATATTCTTGAAAAATAAGACTCTTTTTCCACTTCACTACCTTCTGTACTGCTGTAAGAACAGAGCAATCTTGCCTTTCTCTGGTCCAATGATTTTCTGCCAGCCTTTCTTGACAACACAGTTGACAAAAGTCATGTGTATATGATAAAAAACATTATGAGTGCACGATTGGCTTTCAAAGCATCTAAAATTCAAAATGGAAAAATAAACAATAGAAAATTACTTCAGTCTGGAGGAAGGGAGTGTTGTATACTGAACAGAAAAGTGATAGCTTTCAATGGTTAAGTGTTTCAGAGAAATGAAGAAAAGTTACAACTTATAAATCATAAAAGAACAAGAAAAAAATAAAATAAAGCATAAAATCTGACTATCATTTTATTTGTTTTGTTTTACTCAGATTTAAAATTAGAGAATTTCTACTCAAATAAAGATATTTGAATGCCTCTGTGAATCTGGCATTTGTTAATACACTCCACTGTTTTGAAATTTTACTTTGGAACAAGATTGGAAATACAATTACTCAGAAAATGCTTAGCTTATTATGATATCATATGCCCATCCTTGTCCTGGTATAAGCCATACATTTTCAAACTATTTTCCTTCTCCCTTTAAGATTTTATATACAGGAAAATCTCTTCAACAAGTTTTGAGGAATGACCAAAGGCTACATTCCATGGCATTGGTTCTTTTCACTATTAAGAAATTTAAAGTTAAAATTAACTGATTAACTGATTTATGCAGGCTGAGTTTGCAGTATGTAAGACACTCAGTGATTCATGAAAAATATTCTTTACTGTGTTAATGAATAAACAAGTTGACGTGAGTGGGGGTGTCTTATTGTTATTCTCATTCTTCTGTAAGAATACCATCTCCATGAATGCATTTTTCTACCTCTGTCTTTTTTGTGATGGTATCTCCTGTGTGTTAAGCAGAACTTGGAATGCAGCCAGAATTGATGTCAGCTTATGGAAATAATATATTACCTGGTCATTCTGTTTAGTTGGTTTTATTATACTATGATAGGTTTTATTGCTGTTTGAAAATGAACACGAATAGTAGTTTTGCTCTGCAGGAGCACTCAATATGAGGAAGAGAATCTCTGGAATCATGTCTTTTGAGTGTGAATTGTATCCTACAAAGTCATCACTTCCTTGACCTTGTCTAAGTTCTGTAACATCTCTGGTCTTCTATTTACACATTTGTCATTTGGAAGTGAGTGGTCATAATTTATTTCTCATGGTGCTATGTGAACTTAATTATCTAGTGTATGTTAAGTGCTGAGAATGTTGCCTGAGAATTATAAATAACTGTCCTTTTTGTAATACTAGTTTAATTATTAATAATATTCAACTCAATGTGATAAATTTATGCTGCAAAACTATGTGAAAACACTGAGGAAGATAAAAATGGCATGATGTTTATGCTATTTATCCACGTGTCTAAGTAGCAGTGCAATCTAATCCAAACACTGGAACAACTACTCTCAGAAGTCTGAGTTTCATTGTTGTTGTCCCACAGCAGGAATTCCTTTTTATGTTTTGTGCAATTCTCTTAGCCAATATCCTACAATCAGGCATGGAGCCTCATGTTAGCCTACTTTTTCAGGAATCACGGGTGATAACAAAGTAACAGTATGTGGTTAAAAACAAAAGACAGAGAGGGGTCCATAGTGTATCTGCCTATAGAGAAACAGAAAATAAACAGGAATAGTCCTGCAGGGAAAATATCATGGAAGTACTATAAGTGTTTTCATTTATCAGCATTCCTAGGGGAATTTTATCTCTCTTGCACCTAAATTGTCAATGAAAATCCAAGGGAAAAGTGAAATGAAATCATAAGAAGAGTTTCTTCACTCATGCTCATAAGAGATTACATTAAATCTTTCTAGTGGAAAATCATTCTAGTGTGTCCTCCTCTTGCCTCCTTTGGGAAAATTAACATTTTCTCTTTTTTATAATAACAGTAACTATGAAAACATTTTTGCACATTATTGTTTGTTTGGTTGAGCCAAAGTCTCACAAAGTATCCCTGGCTGTCTTGGAATGCACTATGTAGAACAAGCTGGTGTTTAACTCGCAGGGATCTGCTTGCCCAAGTGCTAGCATAAAATGCATGTGTCACCACACCCATCATAGAAATGGGTGGTTTGAAAAGTAAATCAACATCAGAAATAAAAGAATTTATATAGCAATATGTCATGTTATAAACACAGTTTGTGGAGACAAGACACAAGGACTAGTAAGGGAATGTGGCCACTATAAAACTGAATTACTACTGACCAAACTTTAAGAATTTATTTTTTCCAATATGTCAAAAAAATTCTATTATATTTTAACATGAGTTCAGCATTAAGGGGGAAAAGTTTAATAATTTATTGAAAGGGCAAAGAATAACTTGTATTTTCTTTATCTTCACCCCATTTAAGAAACATATGTTATACCAAAATTATAAATAAATTCCAAGGATTCTTGAGGATTAAAATCTTCCATAATTGTCTTTGAATATTACATGACTTAAGGAAAATGTTACAATTCAAAATCATATATGTTTTAGTATTTAACATACTTAAATGAGTTCTCATAGTTCTATACATACTGAGTTTTCACACTCAGTACATGATGTCAAAGTTTCAATAGATGCTGTGCATATATTTTTAAATTCCAAAGTGATGAAAATCCACTGAGAAATTTTATGGCTTCCACCTAATTTCATGAATTTTGCAACTGAATACTCCCATATTCCTCAGCTTACTGTGTTTTCAAAAGCCACTGATTCATAGCCATCACCTGGTTGTACTGAACTTGATCCATGGTAGCAAACTAGCATAGATATAATTCATAGGCATAATGAAATAGGGCTCAAATGCTTTGCCATTGTTTATTCCTCATTTTTCCAAATTATTTCATGAACATTATCAAGTCACTCCTTCTCCATTAGGACAACACACGTTTCCTATTGCTTTCCCTCCAATTTGCACATTATGCTCTTCCCCAAAGTAATAATTCTCCAACTCAAACAATCATTACTAAAGGGCAGTTTTATAGACTCACTGTTCTTATTAACAAAATAAACCTTGCACTGCCCCTTTCATTTTCACTTTCTAGGTAACTTAAAACTGTTGTAGTCAATGCTTTTGAAAATTATTAATAATTAATAATTAATTCTCCTGGAGGCTTATACCATCAATGTGAAAGGACATGGAGTTTAACTTATTTGTCTCCAAAGGAAGAGCTACAAAACATAAATATCTGATTTTTTTTTATTTTAGTGTCAGGATTCAAGTCTGGAAAAATATGAATGATAGGTTCATTTGTGATACTTTTCAGCACCTTATGTGACATAAGACCTCACTAACGTTGATTGTGCTTGGAGTGGGGTACATAGGACATAGTTGCTTGTTATTAAAAATTAAAGCCAAAACAATTTCCCCGGGGTTTTATAACACATACTTTCTGATTATAAAATTGAGCTGTAATTTTAGAAATCTAGCCTCAAGGTTACAATTTGGCTCCTCTCTTCTATAGAAAATACAAAGTTGTATTAAACAGAAACATTTATTGTGTTGCAATACATTATTATAAAAACATTTCTTACATTCAAAGACACTGGAACTTTTGCTAGCTATCACAGCTTAGTTAATAATTCACCTTGAGGTCATGTAGACTAAAGACTGTCTTACTCTGTACTCAGCCTGTTTGTTCAACCTGCCTTTAAGAGAACAATGTAACAATCAATCTCACTTGCCTTGGGTCTCCTTTGAAATCAAATTTTACAACCTAAGCTAATTCACAGTTGTTTTTATTTCAAATCTATATTCATTTGAAAACAAAGAAGGATGGACTTTTCTAAAAAGAATAAAATAAAATAAACAAAACCAGTGCATCAAAGTGTGAGGGGTAGAATCTCTTCCAGATGCTGAACAGCACCAAGCAATGGCTAGACCAGGCTGGGGACATTCAGGTGGTAGATCTCTTTAAACCAGACCACACAGAATAATTCATTCCCTGAAAGGCCTTCACATTTTTATTATTTTTTCATTTATTTTACATACTGACCACATTTTCCCCTCCTCCCTTTCCTCATGTTCCCTCTCCCTACCTCCCTTCTACCTCACTATCTACTCCTCCATCTCCATTCAGAAAGGGGCAGGCCTCCCATGGGAGTTAGCAAAGCATGATGTGGCACATCACGTAGAGGTAGGAACAACCTCCTCCCCCTGCATCAAAGTTGGGCATGGCAACCTAGCATGGGGGATTGGGTTCCCAAAACCAGCTCAAGCCCCAGGGACATGTCCTGATCTCACTGCTAGGAGCCCCACAAGCAGGCCAAGCTACACAACTGTCACACACATGAAGTGGGCCTAGGTCAGTCCCATTCAGGCTACCTAGCTGTCAGTCCAGAATTGGTGACCTCCCATAAGCTCAGATCAGCTGTCTCTGTGAGTTCACCTGCCCTGACTTTGACCCCCCTGGCTCTTAAAATCCTCCCTCTTTCTCTTCAACAGAACTCCTGGAGCTCTGCCTTGTGCTTGCCTGTACATCTCTGCACCTGCTTCCATCATTTAGTGGATGAATGCTCTTTGATGACAATTACCATAGTCACTAATCTGATTACAGGAGAAGGTGAGTTCAGGGACCCTCTCCACTATTGCTAGGAGTCTTAGCTGGGGTCATCCCTGTGGATTCCTGGGACTTTCCCTGGCACCAGGTTTCTCCCTAACCCCATAATACCCCCCATCAAGATATCTCTCTTATTATTCTCCCTGTCCATCTTGCCCCTGCCCCCAACCAGCCTAACCCTATCCCTCATGTTCCCATACCTCCACCCTCCATGCTTCTAGTTTACCCAGGAGTTCTCTTCTATTTCCCTTTCCCAGGTAAATCCATGCATCTCTCTTTGGGCCCTTCTAACTTTAACCAAACAAGTGAAAGACTTGTATGAGAAGAACTTTAAGTCTTTGAAGAAAGAAATTGAAGAAGATATCAGAAAATGGAACGCTCTCCCATGTTCATGGTTCTGTAGGATTAACACAGCAAAAATGGAAATCTTACCAACAATCTACAGACTCAGTGCAATCTCCATCAAAAT
Source organism: Peromyscus eremicus (assembly GCF_949786415.1). NCBI lineage: Eukaryota > Metazoa > Chordata > Mammalia > Rodentia > Cricetidae > Peromyscus > Peromyscus eremicus. The sequence continues at coordinate 37,178,545 of NC_081439.1, forward strand.
TCCAACACAATTCTTCGCAGATCTCAAAAGAGCAATAGTCAACTTCATATGGAAAAGCAAAAAACTCAGGTTAGCTAAAACAATTCTGTACAATAAAGGAACTTCTGGAAGTATCACCATCCCTGACTTCAAGCTCTACTACAGAGCTATAGTAATAAAAAACCAATATGGTATCAGCGTAAAAGCAGACAGGTAGATCAATGAAATCGAATCAAAGACCCTGAGGTAAATCCACACACCTATGAACACCTTATTTGCTGGTAGCAACAACAGATGACAACTAATATTCAAGGTGTCAACCTACCAGATGAATAGTTCTTTAATGGGATACCTCATTAGGCATGGCTGAGGGGCCACAGACTTTGTAATATCATTTGCTTCTGTCTGTAATTTCACATGTGCTAGTGCAATTTTTCCCTAAGCAGCGATGGGAATCCCCTATTACCTGTATTCATAGTGTGTTTCTCTCATGAATGCAGCCCAATCTATTGGGATCTTAATATGTGAAGATGACTCCTGCTTAAGCTGTATTGTCCATTTGATATCAATAATGTTAGCTTACACAGAGTTTTAAAGAATAATTGAATACAAAGTAATGCTATACAAGTCAGGAATTAAAGTCCCTGTGAGCTATTTTATATCATAGCTTAGACTGACATAGGAAAATAGTTATATCCGCTCAGCTCTAAGACAGCTGTACACCATTAGCTGATTTAAAGCTTCAAAGTAACTTTAAGATTGGATCAGGTGCCTTGCTAATGGTTTTACAGATAAACATTTCCTATCTTAGTTCATAATGACATACTGAGCTATCTGGCTAGGTTGTAAATACAAAAAGCCCAATTATTGCTAGCTGGCAAATGATTAAGTCCTTCCACCTGTTCCTGACCTCAATTTGTGAAAATATATTGTGACTAGTCTAGACTACAGAAAATAACTTGACTTTGTATCCCCTAATGAGGGCTGCAGGTGTTTTTAGATAATTAGAAGTTACACACAGAACACAAAAATACATTTTAAGATTTAAAACATTTTTAGTGTCACTATGCTTTGGGGAGTGCCCAAATGAGCTCATATTAAGAGAATTAAGGTAAACCTGAGTTCCAATCAAAGCATTTATAACACATCGTTCTGTAAACACTCATAGTCTGAGAGAGCCCAGGCATTTAGAACTAATAAAAAAAAATGTTAGTTTAAAATGTTACTACATGCCAGGCAGCGGTGGCACACACCTTTAATCTCAGCACTCGGGAGGCAGAGCCAGGCATATCTCTGTGAGTTCCACACCAGCTGGTCTACAGAGTGAGATCCAGGACAGGCACCAAAACTACACATAGAAACCCTGTCTCGAAAAACCAAAAAAAAAAAAGTTACTACACTTAGAAATATAGCATGTATGCACGAATTCCTTAGACTTAACAGTTTAGCTTTATAACTATTTTAATTCTTTATAAGATTATCTCTTTATTTATATAGCATAACGACTGGTTCTTTCTTTGCAGCTGGAGCTGCACTTTACAGCCCCACCAATTAAGAAGTTGAGATTTATTACAAGTGTGTAGTCTGAATGACTCTGTTTCTTATAATTTACTGGAATGTGACCTTTAAATGTAACTTCTATATTGCCGGAAGGATTTCTGTTAGCTATATATAGCTATGTAGAACAAAGAAAGACATTTTTTTTCAACATAAGACAATAAAGTAACCATCAGAATGCATATGAATTCATTCCATTCCTATATAGCCCTCAGGTAAAAGTCCCTAGTTTTGCTACACTGTGGCATTCTCTTTGAGCCCTGTCAGCAGCCTGGCGTTGATCTCTACAAGCAACAATACTTATTTTGACAAAGAAGCCAAAATTACACAATGGAAAAAAGAAAGCTTCTTCAACAAATGGTGTTGGCACTACTGAATGTCCACATGTAGAAAAATGCAAATAGATCCATGTCTATCACCCTTCACAAAACTCAAGTCAAGTGGATCAAAGACCTCAACATAAATCCAGTTACACTGAAGCTGATAGAAGAGAAAGTGGGAAGTAGCCTTGAATGCATTGGCACAGGAGACAACTTTCTGAATATAACACTGGTAGCACAGACACTGAGATAAAAAATTAATAAATGGGACCTCCTGAAACTGAAAAGCTTCTGTAAGGTAAAGGACATGGTCAATAAGCCAACAATGGCAGTCTACAGAATGTGAAAAGATCTTCATGAACTCCACATCTGATAGAGGGCTAATCTCCAAAGTATATGAAGAAATCAAGAAACTAGACATCAAAATACCAAATAATTCAATTAAAAAATGTGGTACAGATTTAAACAGAGAATTCTCAACAGAAGAATCTCAAATGGCCAAGATACACTTAGAGAATTTTTCAACATCCTTAGCCATCAGGGAAATACAAATCAAAAGGACTCAGAGATAACATCTTACATCTGTGAGAATGGCTATGGTCAAAGACAGTGAAGACTGTTGTGCAATATTATTTTAAATTTGTTTATGCTCTGGAACATTTGTTTAATGATGCAAAGATGTGTTATATTCTTTTATGTTGCATTTGTTTAACTCTGTGAAGCTGTGCTACTTTGCCTGTCTAAAACACGTGATTGGTCTACTAAAGAGCTGAAAGGCCAATAGCAAGCCAGGCAAAAGGATGGGCAGGGCTGTCAGTCAGAGAGAATAAATAGAAGGAGAAAGAGAAAGAAGATCAAGAAGAAGCAAGAGAATAAGGAGAGGAGGAAGCTAGGGGCCAGCCACCTAGCCACCCAGCCTGCCAGCCACCTAGCCAGCCAGGCACCCAGCCAACCATGGAGTAATGGTGGAAGTAAGATATACAGAAGTAAGATAAAGGTAAAAACCCAGAGGCAAAAGGTAGACAGGATTCCTTAAGTTAAGGAATGCTAGCAAGAAACAAGCCAAGCTAAGACTGGGCATTTATAAGTAAGAATAAGACTCTGCTTGACTTATTTTGGAGTTGGATTGTGGGCCCCTCAAAGTAAAAAAGAGTCAAAGAATAAAAACAACCAAGAACAACAGATGACAGCCTATGTTGGAGAGGATGTATAATAAGGAGAAGACTCCTCCACTACTGGTGGGAGTGCAAATTTGTACAACTAGTTTGGAATCGGTATGGTGGTTTCTCAGAAAATTGGAAATCAATCTACCTCATGACCTAGCTAGACCAATCTTGGGCATATACCCAAAGGATGCTCAATCGTACCACAAGTCACTTGCTCAACTATGTTCATAGCAGCATTATTTGTAATAGCCAGAACCTGAAAACAACATAGATGCCCCTCAATCAAAGAATAAAGAAAATGGTATATTTACACAACAGAGTATTACTCAGTGGTTAAAAAAAATGACATTATGAAATTTGAAAGCAAATGGATGGAACTAGAAAAAATCATGCTGAGTGAGATAAACTAGACCCAGAAAGACAAACATAATTGGATATTATCTGAAAGTAAAAGATAACCAGGCTATAATCCACAGCCCCAGAGAAGCCAGGTCTTTACTTCTGGCCAATTCAATTTGATGTCAGGAACTTCAGGCTCTGGGCTCCTTACTCAAGGCCCCCTGTTGGGAGGTGACAACACTATGTCAAGGGCCACATTTCTCCCAGCACTCAACCATGTGGTGACCCTTTTTTTATTAAGAAAATATTTTATTCATTTTACATACCAATTAAAGATCCCCCTCTTCCCTCCTCCCACCCCTCCAGCCTTCCCCTCCCAACCCAACCTCCATTCCTTCCTATAAGAAAGTAAGGACTCCCATGAGGAGGTACATTTAGTAGAGGCAGGTCCAAGCCCCTCCTTCTGCCTCAAAGTTGTGCAAGGTGTCCCATCATAGGTAGTGGGCTCCAAAAAGCCTGTTCCTGCACCAGGGATGGATTCTAATCCTACTGCCTGGGGGCCCCTTAATAAGCAGATCAAGCTACACAGCTGTCTTGCAATGTAGAGGGCCTAGTCCAGTCCATGCAGGATCTAAATTTCATGAGTTCCCACTAGTTTGGTTCAGTTGTCTCTGTAGGTTTCCCCATCATAATCTTGATGCCCTTGCTCATAGAATCCCTCTTCTCTCTCTTGGACTGGACTCCTGGAACTCGGCCTGGTGTCTGGCTGTGGACATCTTCATCTGCTTCCATCAGTTACTGGAGAAAGGCTCTAGGAAGGCAGTTAGGGTGTTCATTGATCTGATTAGTAGGGTAAACCATTTCAGGCACTCTCTCCACTATTGCTAGTAGTCTAAGCTGAGGTCATCTTTGGGGATTCCTGGGAACTTCCCTCGCACCAGGTTTCTCCCTATCCTCTTGATGTGTCCCTCTATCATGGTATCTCTTTCATTGCTCTCCCACTCCATCCCTGTTCCGGCTCACCATCCTTTTCCCTTATGTTCTCATCCCCCATCCCCTACTCTCCGTTAACCACCCCTCATCCCCAGTTTACTCAAGGAGATCTTCTCTGGGGATGAGCAGGGGCAATGGAGAATATTTCGTACTGAAATCATTTCTTACCTAGAGAATCCTGGTATCAAAATCTTCATGTTTTTCCATTGGGTCCCAGGTCTGGGAGGGGATGCTAATTCTGAAAAATCCTCGTGTGTTTCTACTCCATCCGTGTTCCTATTTAACTTTTATCTTCCTCCTCCTGTCCCTCATTTCTCTCCACTGGGTGATGTCTGCCTCCACCTTCTCCTGCTTTTCTTTACTTCTTTATCTAATGGTCTGGACTACTTTACTTTCCTTAAGAGGGACATTCAGACCAGGCCACAGAAAGCAAGAATGCCTTTCACCAATGATCTGGCCCCTGTTCAAATTTTTTTTCTTCTTCTCTCTGTTCTTTTGCATGTGCTTTATCTTGTTTCAGCGCCCGTCTCTACTAAGGCACCCTTCCAGAGTTCTTGCGCTGTCAGTTTGGTGAAGAAACAGTAGGGTCTATTCTACTGGCCCGTCAAGCTGATCAGATAGGAAATGCAACACTATGTCTGCAGCACATGGCTCAAGCTGGTCAGCAGTGGTTGTTTCTTGTTTCCCTTGGAGACAAAGAGCCATGGCTGAGAGCTGTCTTCACTGCCAAAAAGGAAGCTGCTCCTGGAAAGGTGTTTAGAGAGCTGCCTAGACAGGAAATGATCTGCTGGCATACTACACAGTGCAGGTGGACAGCCCATACTTCGAGGAGCCTAATTCCCAGCTTTCATCTTAAAATATGTACTCTTCAATGCTCAGAAATCAGAGGACAATATATGTTCACATATATGAACGTTATAATCATTTGCTGAAAACAGAAAATAGGGTGAAAGTGATTTTATTAAGTGAATATCTGCTCTAAATGTTGAAAACAACATACAGATATTGATTGATTACATTTGATTGTTATCTGGGTCAGTTAGTGTCAATGACTTAATCTCATGTAAAACTCTGTTAAAGATTTTTCTAAAGTAATTCTCAGTTCTTTCCCCATTTGATGTGTTTTGTGCTGTTCAATAAATACAGAGCAAAGCCATTTCTTAGGGACATTCACAGACACAGCAAAAGACAGAATCATAAGATAACATTTAGGAAAGTGCAGAGTTAGACTCATACAACAGACAGATGAAGACAGGAGATGACAGAAGACACAGTGAGAGAGAAGTAGAGAATTCAAATCCAGTCTCACTCTTGGTAAAACAACTCCAGAGGGAAGTGTATTGATTTTTATCCTTAACGTGACACTGACACATATTGAATTCTCTGAGATAATAATAACTAATGCATTTAAACCAAACTGGTACATGGACAGATTGTTTTACTAATTAAATGTACACTTCAATAGGCACATGGTGGTAAAAGGTATTAAATAGCAATATATTAAAAATACTTCATAAATAAGAAGACAATTTAACATAGCACAATAGAGTTTTCCATGCCAATTTCTATTTTAGTGAAAAATAGAAATAATTTTGTGGTGAAGATGATTAGTTGTCAAAGATTTGATCTTTTTCTTCATTGTTAAAAGCACTTAAAGGTTTACAGAAGTATAAACGGAAATTGGGATTCATTAAAGCCCACAGATAGAATACAGTGATCAGAGTGAGACCGATATGATGTGAATAGGAAAAACAAGGTGACTGAATTGGGAGCTAAGTGTCACATAGTAATAGCCTGCACTTTGTGTCCTTATTTTCAATTTTAATAGGTGTTCCCATTAATGAGAGCATGCCTCCACAGTCATTTGCAGTCATTTAACCAGAGTTAAAATGCAACCTACATGCTGATTTTTTCTTTTAAAATCTATTAATTTGATGATTACTTTATTGTCTAAATTTGTTGAAACATGGTGAGAACTGAAAGAGCTCACATAAGAAGCAAACACAGTTATTGATTACATACATATTTATTTCACTCAACCAACACAATTGATATTATGGTACCATAAATTCAATGTTGCTTTGACGAATTTTGAAATTTTAGTATTATTATAATCATATAATTTTAATTAATAGTGTTAATGTTTTCACTTGTATATTATTCCCTTAGAGGACAAGAGGTCCTCAACTTTTTTCCAAGTATATCTTTAAATTGTATGGTAGAAGGAAAAATTCCCTATAAAGTTATATATACATATATACACCTTATATATGTATATGTCGCTTATATATCTATCTATAACATAATTTATATGTAACCATATATAACTTACAAAAAATATATTTTTAAAAGTATACTTTGTAATAATGATACCTAATGCACATGTTACTTGATTTGTGTCATCACTGGTCCAATTGTTTTTAAGGTAATAACTCAATTGATGCTTGTCATAACTACATGAGCCTATTTTATTAAATAAGAGTTAAAGTACATGAAGTCTAAATAACTTTCCCTGACAAATAGTAGTAGCCTTAGCAGCCTTTGCTCTCTCTCTCTCTCTCTCTCTCTCTCTCTCTCTCTCTCTCTCTCTCTCTCGCTCTCGCTCTCGCTCTCGCTCTCTCTCTCTCTCTCTCTCTATATATATATATATAATATCAAAAGATTATATACAAAGTAGTTTTATTTAGTTATACCTGTCAAGATAATTTTACAGTGCCTTAAAGGTACACTGGTGATTAAAACAGTTTTTGCCAGTCGTTTGCATTGGCATAAAGATAAGCTAAGTAATGTGCACTTGTGTGCATTTTCATGTATGTGCAGTTGTGCTTGTGTATGGCTTTGCATGCACATTTCACTCAGGAACTGTCTCCTTTTTGTAAGATATAATCTATCACTGATCTGGAGTTCACCAGGTAGGCTAGGTTGACTGTACAGGGGAACTACAAAGATCTGTCTGACTGTTTCCCCAACACTGTGATTATAAAGTATGTACCATCAGAGTGACTTTTTTATATGAGTTCAGGGGATTGACCTCAGGTCTTCATGCTTATAGATGTGGGGGTTTTAGTAAGAATATTATACATACTCTTAGGTATTTGAACATTTGGTCTGGTTGATAGCATTGTTTGGGTAGCTGATATAGCCTTGCTGGAGGAAGTACATCACTAGAGGTGGGTGGCCTTTGAAAGCTCACATCTCTACCCCACATTCAATTTTCTCTCTGGTACCTGCATGAGGTTGAAGATTTGATCTCTAAGATTCCTGCCCTGGATGCCTGCTTTCATTCCTCTCCCACAAGTACAGACTCTTGCTTTAGAACCAGAAACCTAAATAATCTCTTCCTTCTATAAGTTACTTTTGGTCATAGTGTTTTAACAAAGCAACAGAAAAGTAACTAATTCAGAAGTTTGCACCAGAGAGTGTGTTCTTTCTGTGAAGAACCTCACCATGTTGTTTCTTGTATGGATGTGGAAGACTTTGGAACTTCAGACTGATAAAGTGGTTGGACGCTATAAGCAGAGTTTAAAGGGCTATTCTAAGATAATCCCAATAGTGCTGAGAACACTTCAGACTGTGAAGGCATGACTCAATTAAGTGCCAGAGGGGAACAACATCAGCCACTTGGCTAGAGGCCTCTCTTGGGATATTTTGGCAAAAAAATCTAGCTACCTTCTAGCCTTATCCTAAGAACTTGAGTGAGCCTACGTTTAAAAGTAATTGACTGATTTCCTTGGTTTATGAAATTTAAAGATAGCATAGCTATGGATTGTTTGTTTGTTTTTTCTGATTTCTCATGTCTTCATTGAAAAAGGGAAAGCATAACAAAGAAATACAAAATGTGCAGTTTGGAGTTGAAAGGGGTGTTAAGATGCTTAATGTGATAGCCAAGACACATGCCAAATGAAAAGCATTAATTGTTAAGAAAATTGGTGCTGCCTTAGTTATCTTTCTATTCCTGTGATAAAACATCATGGCCAAGGCAACTTAAGTTTAGAGTCCATGATAGCAGAGGGAAGGTAGTAGGTAGAAAGCAACTGAAAGAGCAGGTGAGAGCTCACCTTTGAACCACCAGCAGAAGGCATAGAGAGCTAACTCAAAATGGCATGAGTCTTTTGAAACATCAAATCCTGCTCCTAGGGGCATACTTCCTGTGGCAAGTCCACACATCCCAATCCTCCCCAAATAATCAGCAAGTGAAAATCAAGTATTCAAATGCCCAAAACATATGAAGGACATCTTATCCAAAGCACAAAAGGTACTGTTAAAGAGAAGAAGCCTTGTTTTAGTTGAAGTAGTAAAAATGGTGTCCTCAGCACAATTAGCTAAGCTTCCAACTTGTGAAAGGGAAACTCCTAAGAAGTAGTTTGCTCATAGAAAGCACCTGCATACAAAAGTGTCAGCAAAAGTGATTCAAGGGGTCAGAGTCTATCTAGCTGGCAGCCAACAGTGGTAGTGTTGTCCACATGGAACTGGTTTTGGAAATACTGAGAAGTGTAAGAGTGAAAATGGTTGTGGATTCTTCTTCATAACTTCAGACAGCTGCTGAGGCCAAAGTGCATTAGTCCTGGAGTTGCTGGTTGAAGAAGGCACTAAGAAGCCATCAGAGGCCATTTCATAAAGCTTTGAAAGTGAAGCCTGGGTCTCAATAGAGCCCCATGATGTTGGAGATACAAGTAAGACAACAGTCAAAGGGAGCTGAATATACAGAGTGGACCAGTTCAAGATAGACATGTATGCAGCAGCCAACAAAACTGAATAGCCTGAGCCATTTATTCACTTTGGCACCAGACCGGGAGCTACAGGATTTATTATTTAGCCTGCTGTGTTTCAGTCCTGCTTTGGTCCAGTATTTTATCACTATTCCCTATCCTTTCCTTTAGTAAGAGACTTTGGAATTTGGAGTGGAATGTGGTCATCTGATCAAGAAGGTCTCCAAGGCATTTGACTGACATTTTACTGGCATTTGACTTAGACATTTGAAAAATTGTTCTTTAGTTGGTGATGCTGTTTGAGGACTTGGTTTTGTCTTACTAGAAGAAATGTGTCATGTAGATGTGGGCTTTGAGCTTCATAGCCTTGTTCCCCTTTTCATTTTCTCTCTGCTTCATGCTTACTTTTGAAAGTATGATATCTTAGCTTCCTGATCATACTGCCTGCTGTCATTCCTCCTCTGTCAATATGGATTTTTTCTCTCAAACAGTAAATCAAAATATATTCTTCCTTCTATGAGTTGCTTTCTGTCATGTTGCTTTCTTTATCATACCAACAGAAAATAACTAATACACAAGGCAAGTCATTTACTGACTGAGATACCTTATCAGCCCTATCACTAATTTTGAATGATGAACTGAATTATTCAATAAATATTCATTAGTATTCTCTTTCTTGTGAGGAAATATATACTTCCCTGACACACGGGATTTTGGATTAATGATGTGATTTACTCAGCTACATTGGATGTTAGTAAATGTACATTACTCATGCTATGAATTATGAGAAAAAATATACAATGGGTAGATATTCATCCAAAGAGAATCCACGGATCCATCACATTTCTAGTTTTCTTTTTTTCCAGAACAGAGGCAATCACAGCTTTCCTCTCAATTACCATTGCCTGGGTATTTGTAGAAAAAAATGTCTTGGAAGTCAGAGATTTTTATCTTTCACTGAGACAGAGGGAAGATTACTCAGCATAAAGATAACATTTCCACATGAAATAATGTTCAAACAAGTCTACTAAGAACCCTCTTCAAAATTTTGGGGTTTCTAAAGTTTATAGTTCAGCAACTATGCCATGTACACATTAGGCACATAAAATATCCCTTCAGCTGTCATCAAATAACAAGACTCTTAGACTGTCTACTAGAGAAACAATTTTAATTTTATATTATATTAGTTAATATTCTTCAATAACCTAGTTCTGCTCAGTTTTTGTTAAGAAAACTAGAAATTATTTTTAACATATTTCCATTTTCCACGTAAAATAAATATACTTATATGCTAAACTATGATAAAATACTATCATAAAGTTGTTGAAAATTCTTATCTAAAGATATTTCTCAAACACAGCCTACAAACCCCAAAATATGGAACTTTATGAAAGGGAAGAGAACCGATACAGTAAGACAGAAGGAAAATGTCATTAAACTAGGCAGGAACAAAAATGATATGAGTTTGACTGTATAATAATGTCCACTTCATCAAGCAAGCTGCATTACATTATCAAAAGTGGTATTAACACAATTGAAATAGCTGCTGACATCTTTTTACTATTATGCCTATAATTATGAGCCACAAAGGTATTGCTTTTCAATTGCATAATGCTCAAAGAATTAGCCAGAGAAAATTACCTTCAGGAAATTTATTTGGAATATCTATTATTTGATACAAATACTTTTGGCTAATTGGACAGTTTTGTTGCCTTCAGTAAATCTGCCAATTAATGACAGGAATGTTATGTGAATATCATCTTTGCAAAATAAGAAATTGGAGCCATCATTCTTCTTAACTATGTATTTTTATGCTAATCTTCCTGCTAAAATTAGTACATTGTCTGCAGTTCTTTGAAAGCTCTTGTTTTTTAGAAGTTCTGAACTCAACTTTATATCTACTATGGCTACCTACACACATTGGCTTGTTCTTAATGCTTTTAATTACTTAAATAGTTCATACTGGGGTTGTCATTTAAGGAATCTGAAAAGAATGTACAATTCTCTTTGCAGATGGCATTTTGTTAATAAGTGCCATTATAAATTATGATTTCAGTTGAGAAAGTTCTAGAAAATGACTTGGCCTGAACAGGAACAATCTGAAGAATGAAATAATAATTCCACATCAAGAAGCTTTCTTCAAACAAACAGCCTGATAGTATAGAATGTTTTTAAAAGAAAAGGTATGTCATCATGCAGCAAGTTAGCAGCATTTAAATCAGAGTAACTGATTTAAACATAAAGCCTAAAACTGTCCTATTCAAACTCATAAAACTTGACATTAGAATTCAACTTTCATCCTCACTATTGACTGCTTCTTCTACATTGATTTCTCAGTAATTAGTATATGCCATATGTCATCATAATGGAATTTGGAAATAAACAAGGTATTGCCTTTACCATTAAATAACTCATATTTTATGAAATGAACAATTTTGTAACATTGTTAGATTATAATCAGTAAATAAATCATAAAAGTAAATATTACAATCCTTAGTGATGCAGGCTTGTTGAGACATATAACACCATACTACAAATATCAACATTCTAGTAGCAAAACATAGATTTTTGGAAAAATAATAGAAACAATATATTTTTAAAACTCAAAGCAAAGAAAAATGAAACCTACTCATTAACAAGCAACTACAATTAACAGGCATTCACTTAAGATATAGAGGTAAACAGAGAAAGAAGTAAACATATAGATACACGTAGGTTTCAGATAGTTATATTGATACTATAATGTATATACACAAAATTTGTTCTGAATGCAAGTAAAACCTGAAGTTTTTTTTAAAAATATTTATATTTTATAATTAATTTGATTTTACATATCAGCCATGGATACCTCTGTCCTCCCTCCCCCCCCAGCTTTACCTCCCAACCCGCCCCCCATTCCCACCTCCTCCAAGGTAAGGTCTCCCCTGGGGAGTCAGCCCAACCTGGTGGATTCAGCTGAGGCAGGTCCAGTCCCCTCCTTCCTACACAAAGGGTGAGCAAAGTGTCTCAGCATTAAACCTGAAGTTTTTAAGACTCTTAATTTCTAGATTGGGAGCTACATCCAAATCTGTGTACTGATGGGATTGAGTAACATAAATGTCATAACTTGAATCTAGGTATTTTCTAGAAACTTACAAGGAAAGGCTTAGTTATCAGTCTGTGGTGCTCTTAGAAGGTGGTGGCATCACTGGGAGAGGTTGTTTAAGATTGTCATGTAAATGTATGTATATGTATATTTATATGTATATATAATTTTATTTTGAGTCAGTACAAGGTGAGAAGCTTTGCTCACTTATCCTTCTTGCTACAGGCCTAAGTAACTGTGAAATGAAACCTCTAAAAGCAAGAGCCAACACAAAACATTTGTAAGCTGACTTTTTTCAGGTGTTTTTTCAGAGTGAAAGACATTTAAGTAACACAGTGACTAAATTTCTTATTCTTGCACAAATATTTCACGTATATATCCCTTCTATTGTTTCTATTGTAATAACAGCATGACCAATGCCAACTCAGGGATTAAAGAGTTTATTTCAGCTTACAACTCTTAGGTCACACTCCATCACTGGGGAAATCAGGCAGGAATTCAAGGTACTAATCTGGAGTCTGGAGGCAGGAACAGAGACAGAGGCGATGACGAAATGCTGCATGCTGGCTTGGACCACATGGCTTGCTCAGACTGCTTTCTTATATTACCTAGGACCATCTGCTCAAGGCTGACTCTGCCCACAGTATTCTGGGGCATGCCACACCAACCATTAATCAAGAAAATGCTCAATAGACTTGACTACAGACTAATCAGATATCGGTATTTTCTCAAATGAAGTTTGCTCTCAGTAAATGATTCTAGTTTGTGTAAAGTTGACAAAACAATTGACTAGCACAACTAACTTTGGTGATGTAATCTGTTTAAGACACAGTATATTCCAGGAGCACATGTAACTACCCTGAAAAAATACGTTTTTAGAATCTTTGTAAGTTAAATGTGGATGCTGGAATATAATGAGGAGTAAATTGGACTATGTAAATTCCTTGGAATAAGATGGCTGTTAAAGATTAGATTTTTTTGGACTAGTATAAAGCCTTATTTTAAAGGATGTGATGACTTTAATGATTAAATTACTGCGAAGACACATAAGAGCAGTTACATAATGAAAAAGGAGTAGTTGAATTGTAGGAAACAGTGAACTAAGCATAGCTTAATTTGGAAATAATTTATTCTTTTGGAGCAAATAGGTTTATAAAAATATCTCAATTATGCCTGTAATAATTCATCTCTAAACTGGTTTTCCTACCTGAGAACCATTTATGTGTTGATTATAAATGTATCCATACTCCAACATCTTCACTGTTCTAGGAATTAAACTGAGAGAAAAGGCCTTATATTTATCTTATTCAGAGGTAAAATGGGCATAATTGCTAATAATAATCACTAGTAATTCTTAAACTTTACTTGGGACTGGTTATATTAATTCACATTTACCTACCTCAGTAAAATTTGTTACATGGCCAAGATTGAAATCAGTCAGTTGAGGAATTATATTTCTTTTACAGAAAGAATCTACATATTCTATTATAAAGGGTATGGATATTATTATCTTACTTAGAAGGTATACATAAATGACTAAGAATAATAAAATTAAGCCAATTTATCATAGTTACCAAAAATAAGATTAATAATTCTCATCTGATTTACCTTTGTCAAGTTTGATCCTTCCTTTATATAATGTTGTTATATTTCCATTTTCATTATAAAACCATTTCGGTTTTATAATGAAAACAAAGATATGTCAGATTGAGGTATTTTTTGTCTGTTTATGATTTCCATTATTTATGTAATTTGGGTATTCATTTATTTTCTTGCTTTAATTGTGATAGCAATTATTACATAAGCTCACTGCATGAAAGGGAAAGGAAAAACAAAGAAAGGAAGATAGAAAAAAAACAGCCATCTCTGTTGCTAGTTAACTTAGCAACTCTGGTTTTGTGGGATTAGTCACTCATTGCTATGAGCTGGAGCACCTTCTGTCATCAGGTGAGTCATATTAATCACAGCATAATATGTAATGCACACACAGAGACACACATAAATGTGTGCTCACAAGTGTGCATGCATACACACACAGTATTAATTCTATTAGCTAGGTTACCACAGTCAAATAATTTCAGGTGGATTCTTAAGAGACATGATAAGGATAACAGTGTCTAATCAATAGCAAGAAAAAGTTGCCTTGTAATTTCCAACAAGGAAGAAAAAAGTCTTCCTATGATACCAGGATTGTGAGCAAAAATTTCTTTCCTCAGTGAAATCTTCAGATGCTAAGTAAGACAGCAAAAATACATACAGGATCATTATGTAATCTCTTTTCAATACCTTCATTAATTAAAATAATGTATACATTCTTTAAGAAATTAAACTAGGTTTAATTTCAATTTATAAATCCTTAAAATTTATGGATTCAGTGAAAGAAAGTGATAAGATTGCTACAGATATTCATAATTTCCTAATATTTTAATCTGCAGTTCAGATCAGGAGTATCCAGAAGTTCTACAAAGAATTCTAAAAGAACCTCAAACACACACACACACACACACACACACACACACACACACACACACACACATGCTCACACGCACACGCACACTCATGCACCCACACACATATAATTGTTAGAAGAAAGGAAGGAGAAAAATGAAAATGAAGGTACCAAAGCGGTGAGGCAAAGTCCTTACTATCCTTACAAAGACCAAGGTAGCTCCATATGTGTTATATTTCCTGTGGTCTGAATGCTTGAGCTCTTCTGCTATGCATATGTTGAAACACTTACCCCCATAATAACAGTATTATTAGATTCAAATTTTGAGATACAATTAGGTCATGGCCTCAGAGTCTCATTAACAGTCTCTGGTGCTTCATACTATCTGAGAACATAAAAGAAAATAAAATCTTTAAGTTAGCACATGTGCCTTCATTAGGCACCAAATCTGATGATTTGATCTTAAATGTAATGTAACTGAAATAAATTAATTTCTATCATGTATAAATGACAGCAAGTATGATATTTTGTTGTAGCATCCAAAATGGACAAAACTATGTTGTCATGATGCTAGCAAATAGTTTATGTAGAAATACAAAAATATTATTGCATTGTTATTGAAAAGCTAGAAAACTAGAGTGAAATAATTTTGAATTATTTGAGGGAAGAGCAGTGTAGGAAATCACAGTTTTTTGGCTATTTGTGAAATTACTAGGAAAAGAAAGCAACACAATTTTAAAAGTTATAAATGATAACTATCTTTGTGTTGATGACATGTATATTTCTCAGTAGTAATTTTGAAATCTTCATTGTCTTTTGTTTTGTTATGACCTTAAACAAAGTAGAATCTTATCATTTATAAAATGAATGCTCAGAAAATACATTTATTCACTATTTGTTAGCATTCAGACCTACCCCTTGGGGACCCACCCAGCAACCTGCTTCTCCCTTTAGTAAACAAAACTTTCCATGTGGGTGCTGCCTGCATGGTGTGAGTGACTTTCCTCAGTGTGCCTTGGCTTTACCCACCAAGGCCGCCACACACTGTTTTTAAAATACAATACTATTAACACAATACTTCATTACTTACTTAACTGTTGATATTGATTAGTATTTTTGATTACATTGAAATATTAAATTTAACTCAAATTGTATACTTCTGTAATATTAATATACCTAGATGATAATTGCTCATTACATAGAAAATATTTCAATTTATAATGGGGCATGAGAAGATGTTTCCAAAATCTATTTGGAAATACATATGGCCCCAAATGCCATGATATTGCCATCATATTAACACACACACATGTATGGGGGTGTTGATGTAGCTATAAATTAAGTACAATATAAATAAATAATATAAATAAAATAAAGGTACACAACTTGATAGATAAATCTAGTATCGTGACACTTAAACACTATGAAAGAATGAAAGTAAACGAACTACAATAATCATGACAGATGACACAAAATATTGACAAAAATGTATTAAGGAACAAATATTATTTCATTTAGTTGTGTAAAACTGATTTTTCTTGATGGGTATAATCATTGTTGGAGATGTAGGTTTAAATGCCCAAGCCATAAATACACTATACGTAATATCATAGTTCCTCTTTATGTTTTAGCGGTAAAATATTTTTACAAAGGAAGTTTAAGAGTCAAAGGGTGAGAGCACCACCCGCAGCAACCACTCTTCACCATGCCATGGGGCTGGCGTGGGTACCAGGAGGTACCCGGGGTCTGGTACCCGGGGTCTCTAGACCCTGGCCGAAACAGCAATAGCTCCTCCCATGCTGCTGGGGATAGGGGTGAGGGGGTGGGGGTGGGGACTCAACCAGGAGCCTCCCAGGGTCTCTAGCCATGGCCTAGAACTCAGCAAAAGCAACAGTTCTGCTCCATGCCATGTGTACTACAGGGACAGAAATCAACCAGGAGCTGTCCAGGTCTCTAGTCCAGGGTTGTAACACAGCAATATGAATACCTTCTTCCTAGGCCATTCGGTTGGTTGGTGGGGGATTTTATCAGGAACCGCCCTGGGTCTTTATTCTGGAGCCGCAACTCAACAAAAAGCAACATCTCTTCTCCATGCCATGTGGTCCTTCCGGGGCAGGACTCAACCAGGAGCAGCCTGGGGTCTCTGATACAGGGCTACAACACAGCAAAAGCAAGAGCTCCTTGTGGGGACAGGACTCAACTAGTAGCGGCCATGGGGTCTCTAGCTTGGGGCCACAACACAGCAACAGCAACAGCTCCTCACCAAGCCATGCTCTGACTGGGGCAGGACTCAAGCAGGAGCCACCCAGGGTCTGTCGCCCTGGACAGCAATTCAACAAAAGCGAGAGCTCTGCTCCAAGCCATGTGGCTGACATGAGCAGGCCTCAAGCAGGAGCCGCCATGGGTGGCGAGCCAGCAAGAACAACAGCTCTTGACAGGGGCAGGACTCACCCAGGATCTCTTGGGTCTCCAGCCTGGGGCTGCAACACAATAAGAGCAGCATTTCCACACCATGCCATACAGCTGGCCAGGGCAGGACTCAACCAGGAGCAGACCAGTGTTTCTGGCCGAGGACCACGACACAACAGACGCAACAGCTCCACACTATGACATGCAGTTGGCTGGGGCAAGACTTAATCAGGAAATGTAACACACAACAGCACCAGCTGCTCTTGTGGGCAGGGCTCAACTAGGAGCTATCCTGGTTACAACAAAAGCAACAGCTCTGAGCCATGCCATGAGGCTGGTGAAGGACTGGATTAACCTGGAACATCCAGTGTCTCTAGCCTAGGGTCACAACACAGCAATAAAACAGCTCCTTGACATGCCATTAGGCTGGCAGGGCAGGATTCAACCAGGATTCACCTGGGTTCTCTCACCTGGGGTCAAACCACAGCAACAGAAACAGTTCCATGCTATGTCATGCAGCTGGTGGAGCATGAGTCAACCAGGAGGCACCTAAGGTTTCCAGCCACAGACTGTAACACAGCAACAGAAACAGCCCCGGCGGGATAGGACTTTACCAGAAGACGTCCACGGTCTATAAGCCCAGGCAGTGACACAGCAACACCAACAACAGAGCCACAGCTCCATGCTATGCCATGCTGCTGACAGCGCCAGACTCAACAGGAGCCGCCTAGGGTCACTAACCTGGGACTGTGACTTAGCAAAAGCAACAGCTCCAGGCCTAGAACCAGAGCTATGAGTTGCCCCGCCCTAACATCCCCCAATCTATAAATTGTTGGAGCACGGGAAGGGGACAAACCTGCAGATTCAAAACTGCAGGATCCTTATGACACAGGACAAAAGAATATCGAAGAGGAACCCCAGTGAGAGTCCAGTGGTGTAGCAGAGGCCAGAGGCTTCAAATCAGACCAATGACTCAAGGTAATGATCACTTGCAAGAGAAGATAAAAATACTAAAGTGTAGCTAACACAGGCTGGTATACCAAGTTGGGGTGGAACTAAGTCCCTCCCCTAATGTGGGGATTTAACAAGGCAACTCCACGTAATTAAAAGGTTTATTATGGGGTAACTTACAGCCTATAAAGGGGTTGGTTATAGGATCCGGAAGAGGTGAGGTGCAGTCCAACAGGGTTCTCTGGAGAACTCTGACTCTGTCTGCCATCCAGCATTCAGGATCACTAGGAACCAAGAGGACCAGCACGTCTGGATCTCCATAAGGACTCCTGTCCCGGCTACACCCCAGGGGCAGGTCCTAGGTAGGCATAGCAGTTACCTCACTGGGTGGTGCTTTAAGGTCAAAGATCGAATAGCTACCCACTACACTCCACCCTGCATGGGGGGTGGAATCAGGAGGGAGATGGGGGGAATGAGAGAAGGGGAGGGAGAGGGAATCGTGGTTGGTATTTAAAATGAAAAATTTAAATAAAAGCAATAAATAAAAAATAATACTAAAGCATGAACTGTATGACATACCAGGCCACACTACAGCTTCCATGATGAGATTCTTCTCCTTTTTTTGTTTTTTGTTTTTAGTTTTGGCTTACTTTGTTTTGTTCTATTTGCTTTGTTTAGTTTTTGGTTTCTCTTTTGAATTTTATATTGTTTTGTTGGGGAGGTTACAAGGGCAGTGGGAGAATGTGGAGGGTGGGAGGGGTGGGGGTGGGGTAGGTAGGATGTGGAGATAGGTAGAATAGGGACTTTTGATGTAAAGTCTGCAAAGCATCAATAAAAATTTGAAAAAAATAGTTAAAGGGCTTGTTTTCCTAACAATTACATGTTATTTTCCATCATTGCAAGAAAATCAAGGCAGCAGGAACTTGCAACACATAAATACAGCTAATCACATTGCATCCACATTCAAAAACAGAAAGCAATGAATTAATGCATATACACTTGTGCTAAATTCTATTTCTCTATGGAGTTGAGAATCCCTTGCTGGGGAATTGTGCCACCCTGGTAGGCTGATTGTTCCATTTCAATTAACATAATAAAGACAATCTCACACAGATAGGGCCAGAGGACTCCTTCCTTGATTATTGTAGATTGTGCCAAGTTAACAAAATTAACCATCAGAAGGACCTATTACATTTTGTATTTTAATGCATTGATATCATAGAATATGTGATATAAGACACATATTTAAATAATAATCATCATATTTAAAGGAGAAATAAAGTCTATGTTTGGTGTCTCATGCTTGAACAGAATATAAGAAAGTTATTTGTAGACTAAGCCTATATATACATGTGTGTATAATACTATATATATATATATATTACATATATACCCACTTTATTATTTCTACTGTAATAGAAAATCATTATAATGTGAATTGGAACTCTATGTACATAAAATCTAAAGACAGTATTATATAAGGTCCTGATGCTGAGGCCTGGTATACACAGTGAGTTCCACGATAGCCAGTATTATATGGAGAGACATTGTCTCAGAAATCAAAGAAAGAAAAAATAGCAAAAAAAAAAAACCAACAAAACAACAACAACAAAAAACTGATTAGAGAATATTAGTACCTGTGGATGTTTGAATGAAAATAGACCCCATAGACTCATAGGGGGTGGCATTATTGAAGGTGCAATCTTGTTGGAGTAGACGTGAACTTGTTGGAGGAAGTGTGTCACTGGGATTGGGCTTTGAAATTGCAGAAGCACAAGCCAGGACCAGTGGCTCTCTCTCTTCCTGCTTCCTGCAGATCCAGATGTAGAATTCTCAGCTACCTCTCCAGCAGTATGTCTGTCTGTGTGTTACTGCGCTTCCTGCCATGATGATAATGGACTAAACCTCTGAACTGTAAGCCAGTCATAATTAAATGTTTTCCTGTATAAGAATTTCTATGGACCAGCACTTGGGAGTCAGAGACAGGCATATCTCTGTGAGTTTGAGGTCAGCCTGGTCTACAGAGTGAGTTCCAGGGCACCCAGGCCTGTTACTCAGAGAAACCCTGTCTTGAAAAATCAAAAAACAAAACAAAACAAAACAAACAAACAAACAAAAAACGAATTGCCATGCACATGGTATCAATTCATAACATTAAGCCCTTAAGAGAGTACCAAGAAATCCCTGAAGATTATCATAAAGAGCTAGTGTCAGAGGTAAAGTTTTATTTTTACATCTTAAAAATGTTTATCAGCAACTACTCTAGTCATGAGGGAGCAGCAAAGATGGGGTAAGTGGCTTATGACTTGCAGCATTCATGAGTGTTTACAATGAGTTTAACCCTTAATCCAAAACCTTTTTTCAATGTTTTGACAGGAAAGCTAGCAATGGTGAAATATAACAAAGGAATGGAATGTAAAGGCTACCTGGTATCTGTAGATGGCTACATGAATATGAAGATGTAAATACAGAAAAATATACAAATGGGGCATTGTCTGAACATCTGGTTGAAGTTTTAATATGGGATTTAATAGGATGTAATAATAACCTTTATATCACAGGCATTGAAGAAGAAGAGGAAGAAAGGGGGAATTAGAGAATAACATCTTTTTTTAGGGGTGTGTGTGTGTGTGTGTGTGTGTGTGTGTGTGTGTGTGTGCTTGTGTGTGAACATGTGTGTATGTGCATGTATTTCTACAGAGTTCTCTGTGTAGAAATTTGTTATCTCAAAAATTCAAATATAGTATTTAAGTTTAATGATTAAACTGCCATTGAATATAAAGTTTCCATATAAACTAAGTTTTAACTTTTTAATATTTATTTTCTCTTTCCAACAAATACTCCTTGAACAATGGTTTAGATCATTGCTAAAAATGGACCTCCTCTGTTGTACAGTTTTGTGTTAACTTAACACAAACTATAGTTATTTTGGAGCAAAGTATCTTAATCAATAAAACCCCCTGAGAAGGTAGGCATGTGGGCAAGCCCAGGGGACATTTCCTTGACTGATGATTGATGTGAGAGGATTCAGCTCACTGTGGGTGGTGCAAACCTTGGCCTGGTGGTCTTGAGTACTATAAGAATTAATGATGTAATTTGAAGAGTTGGCAAGATGTGAAAGTATCTTATAGTTTGACAAAGACTCAGAGATGGAAGTGATAAAACATAAATAAGGTAAAGTAATTTTTAAAATTCTAGTTTAATTCTAGTTTACACAATATTCCTACCTCCAAGTGACTTAATCAAAAGGCATATTTTATGAGACTCACAAAAAACACTCATAAGAATACTTATTACAGCTCCAGGAAGATGGCTCAGTGGGTAAAGGTGATTCTTTCCAAATCTGGTAAGTTGTGTATGATCCCTGAACTCCACATAGAGGAAAGAGGAAACCAATTCCTTCAAGTTGTCCTCAGTTACACACACACACACACACACACACACACACACACACACACACAAACACACACACACACAGAGAGAGAGAGAGAGAGAGAGAGAGAGAGAGAGAGAGAGAATATAATTTTAAAAATACACATTATATAATTGTTTCTAATACTGTAAAACTGAGGGCAATAAAATACATAACAGTAAATTTAGCAAAAATTATAATGTATAAAATGACTATATAGGCTTACATGAAAATATTATGAAGACATGCTACATGAAAAACAGTAGGACAGTACGAGTATCATGTCAAAAATTTGCAAGACTAATATTTAATATCCTTCTCTTATTTTGAGACTAAAATATAACATTTCTCCCTTCAATTTCCTTCTTCAAAACCATCCCATACACTCCTTCTTTCTGTTTAAAATTCATGATCTCCTTTTTCATTAAGAGCTAAAGATCACCTAACAAATACTCTAATACTAGACAGGAAATTTTCTCTTTTCAGTTGTTGGCCAGGGTTGTACCAAAGTCTCCCCTCCCCCAAATATACAACATATTGTGGTTGCCCTTGGTTACCACCTAAAGGTGGAAGGTAAGACCTTATTACTGAAGGTACCATAAACTTCAGAAACAGGACCCAAAGACCCCTAAGCTAGAACTGATCTGAATGCCTACTCCCTGAGGAGTAGCTTTTTATGATACCATAAGGTGCCATGCAGGCTTCCAAACCAGTAAGGCAACCAATAGTCCTACCTAGCTATGATGCCTATGAACGACATCAACAACCAGCATAGTATAATAACCCTAAGTGTGCAGTCAAGGCACATATGTGTTGCAGGTAACTAACAGCTCTCTAATTGAACATAATACTCACTCAAAAAGAGGGAAAATATGCCTGATATTGAAACTCAGTGAGAGTGAAGTCATGGATATTGGAGTAGAACCTACAGTCACTACTTAACTAAACCTGTACAATCTCTAACAATAATCTCAACATTTGTACTTATACTCATAGATGAGTGTAGTTGCCCTTAATCAAGTAAGGTTCTTGCAACCGATGTAGGCTACCATAGGAAATCACAATCAAAATCAAAGTTGTTGAGCCCAGTTCCAAAAGATATTTCTACAAAAGACTCTGCACCTGAGGGATCATTTCAGAACAGGAGGGATAAAGATTATAAGAACTGTTAGAGTTTTAATTAAACTTATCTGAGTATATAATGAAGTTGTGACATGGGCATGAGATCATTTGATGTTGATAATTCTCAAGAAGAGAATTTGGAATGCCAACAAATTCGAGAAAGAACAAAGAAATGCCTGCCACCTTGCTCAATTTCTAGAGAATAGTAAGGCAAATGATATTTCCATAGGTCAGAGTTTTTTTTGGAGACAAATGACATTGCTGTGCTTTATGTAACTGTGAACATGTTGAGCATGCTTCTCTACTGAACTGTAAACTTGTAACTGCTATTAAATGGATGTGATGATACAAATAAGCCTTGTCATACAAATTGCATTCAAGTACTTGGCTGTCCCAAGATCCTGGCTTCTCAGTTCTTCCAGTATTAATCAGGAGGGGCAGCTTGGCCAATATCTCACAAGAGCCAGAGGAATAGAGAGTTTGCTGTGAGATTGTTTCTCCTAGTAATGTCAGAAACTTTACCCATAAAGTCTCACCAACATGACTGCTTAAAAATGGGCTGAACAATGATGACACCAATAGACATGCAAGACTTTTATATGAAATCATATATAAGGATATGGAATTTGAGGGTATCAAGGAGTTCTAATATCTTTAATCATAATTTTAGACACCGAAAAAAATAAATAACATGCTATTAAGTCAATTCATTGTTGTTAAATTGTTTTGTACCTTTGTTCACTAGTAAGTTTGGGTTTTGACTAGCATCTTACAGTGTCCTTGTAGATTTTGATATGAGATTATTTTAGTTTTGTAAAAAACTTTAGAAATTGTAATTATTTCTTGGTCATTTTATATAGTGTTGTGGTAATTTCATTTGCTACTTGTGTATTTGTGATTTACGGGTAAGGCACATTGGACCTCTAAAGTAGATTTTAATTTACAAACTCATTGTGTTGTTTATTAGTTAAAGTTACTGATTTTCCATTAACACATTCAGTTCCACTTATAAAGGCTTATATTATTTGAATTAAAAACATTGTTTAACATATATTGCTACAATCTTTATAAGTGTACAGAACCTATAGTAATATCCTTTTCTAAGCTTTGGTGTTCATTATTTTATATCCTCTTCTGAACTTTTGGCTTAGGTATTTATCAATGTTGGAATTTTTTAACAGCCAAATTTTACTGTTTTTGATTTTATCATTTCTGTTTATTAGATGACATGTATAATTAACTCATTGCTGTTTGATTTTTTTGAGTTCAACTTGTTGTACTTTTAGTGTATTAAGCTAAATATCGAAATCTTTGATTTCAATGTCTTCTGTAGTATCTATATTACACTTTATTTTCCATAAATTAAATATCTATTGTGATTGCACCTTTGC
Organism: Peromyscus eremicus; assembly: GCF_949786415.1. Lineage (NCBI taxonomy): Eukaryota > Metazoa > Chordata > Mammalia > Rodentia > Cricetidae > Peromyscus > Peromyscus eremicus. Next base: position 37,202,427 of record NC_081439.1, read on the forward strand.
CTATATCAATGACTATGAATATATTATATATTAAAGAAATTAAAGAAATATATATATATCTCTTTTTCAATTTATATTTTATTTTCAATTTTATGTCTCTGTGGGCATATGTGTATGAGTAAAATGCTTATCGAGACCAGAAGAGGGCACTGGATTCCCAGCAGCAGGAGTTACAGGTAATTGTAAGCTACCATATGCCAGTGCTGGGAACTAAACTCAAGCATTCTGCAAGAGCAGAATGCACCCTTAACCACCCAGAACTCTTTCTAGGCCCAAGTCTTTTTTGTAGAAGTACCGATTGTCCTAGTTTTCAACAACAGCCTAGAATCACTTGAAAAAGGAGTCTCATTTAAGTAATAGTGCTTTTTAAAAAATTCCTTTCTCATCCTGATCACAGTTTTCCCTCCCTTCACTTCTCCCAGTTCTCCTTCTCATCTCCCCTTTCCCCCAGATCCACTCCTCCTCCATTTCCCTTCAGAAAAGAGCAGGCCTCCAAGGGATATCAACCAAACATGGTATAACAAGTTACAATAAGACTAGGCACAGCCACTCACATCAAGGCTGGCCTAGGCAATCCAGTAGGAGGAAAAGTGTCCCAAGAGCAGAAGAGTCAGAGACACTCCACACTCATACTGTTAGACACCCCACAAGAACACCAAGTCACACAACTATAACTTATATGCAGAGGACCTAGTACAGATACATGCAGGTTCCATGATTGCTGGTTCAGCCTCTGTGAGCCCCTATGAACCCTGTTTAGTTGATTCTGGGGGCTGTGTTCTCCTGTTGTCTTCAACCACTCTGCCTCCTACTGTTGACTTTTCAGCGGATCTATGCAGATTTTGTCTGCTGGACCTGGGATCTACGGACCTGAAAAAATGGGGAAGACTACATTCTAATGCTTTAGACATCTTTACTTCAGCTTCAGTGTACTTTTATACATGAATGAAACAAAGAAAGCAATGATGGAAGGAATGCTGCTTGAGTAGAGAAAAACATGATCAGAAAAACATGTAAATAAATGTCAGTAAGCATATACTAAATATTTACGGAGCAGCTCTTTCCCAGCACTATCTCAGGACAGAACAATTTAAACATAATTGCCTGGCATGTAGTATAGATTATATCGGGGTAAGCATTAAAGCAAGGCAGAAGGCCACATTCAGATTCAGGGTACACTGATGAGACTGGGTTCTGTATATAGCTATGTTCTGACATCTAACAAAAATAAACATATCTCTGTAGTGGGTACCTGTTTCACCTATGACCTTGAGATACCAGCCCCTGGGGCATGCATAGCCTTGGGGCTAGCTTATGACCTGATGGGCTTGTATACTTTGGTCTCTTCTCTCTCTCTCTCGTGGGCTTGGACATATAGATCTTATAAATTAAAAGTAAATGTCACAGAAACCATGAAATCACATCCAGGAACAATCCAGGGAACAAAATGCACCTGAGGTAAAAGGCCATCTGCCTTTTTTCCCCGGATTCTCTCACAAGTTCCTCAAGGCATAGTTCACCATGCATCATTCTTTTGACCATGTTCAGACACCTATGAACCTTCCTCTTTCTCTTTCACAGGGTTCCCTAAGTTCTGCTTAATATTTGGCTGTAAGTCTCTGCATCTACTCCCATCAGTTGCTGGATGAAGCCCCTTTGATGATGGTTGGGCTAGGCACCAATTTAAGAGTATAGCAGATCATCATTAGGAATCATTTCATTTATCTATCTATCATCTATCTATCTATCTATCTATCTATCTATCTATCTATCTATCTATTTATTGATTGATCAATTTTTTTTGTATCCTAAGTCTCCTGCCATCCAGGCAATGTTGGTCATGAGATGGGATCTCATGGCTTGGGCATCAAGTTAGAACTATCATTGGTTGGCCACTTCTATAAGCTCTGAGCCAATATTATCCAGCACATTTTGCAGGCAGGACAAATTGTAGGTAAAAGGTTTTATGATTGGGTTGATGTCCCACTTCTACCACTGAAAACCTTGCCTCATTACAGAAGATGGCTGGTTCAGGTTCTGTATCATCCCATTACTAGAATAACACTTGTAGATTTCAGGGAATTTCCTCTGTACTAGATTTCCACATCACCCACGAAATGCCTTTCAATTCTAGTCGTCCTTCTCCATACTCTGCCTCCATCCCTCTCTGCCTCTACCTGATCCCTCTTGTTCCCATCTCCACTCACCCCGAGTCCACTCCCAGAATCTATTTACACTTCCTAGGGAAATCCCATGCTTCCCTGCTGGAGCTCTCCTTGTTGTTTAATTTCTCTGGGTCTGTGTAGCATGATTATCCTTTACTTAACAGCTACTATCCACTTATAAGAGTGTAATACTATGTTTGTCTTGTTAAAGTAAGAGTCTTTGCAAGGTCTGTTTGTGGGCATGTCTGTGAGGAATTGTCTCAATTGTCTTAACCGATACAGGACAGCCTAGCCTACTGTGAACAGCACCACTTCTTAGGTAGGTGGTCCTGGGCTATATAAGAAAGTTAGATAAACATAAGCCACAGAGAAAGCCAACATGTGTGCAGTGATGTTCTGTGGTTCCTGTCTTCATGTTTCTGTCTTGAGTTCCTGCCCTGACTTCCTTCACAGATGGATTATTGCCTGGATGGGTAAGCCAAATAAACCTTTTCTTCTCCATGTTACTTTTGGTAAGAGTGTTTTTATCAAGCAACAGAAAGGAGACAAAATCACTGATTTTTAATTCAGTTCTCTCTGAAAACAAACAGAAATGTGCTGCATTTTGGTTTAGGGTACATAATATGGTCCATATTGGTAGCTACACAACTACTCTTCTCGAGTATATATTGCGGTTACGGTGTGTTCTGTATGTCAGTTAGGTAGAGTTCATTAACGCTTTTTTATTCAATACTAATCTAAATTTCAGTAGATTTTGTTTAGTTATTCAAAGCTATCTGATTCTCGAGAGATCAAAAGAAAGCATCAGTTCCACATTAATGTAATTGCTTACTCTTAGGACATTGACTTCACGAGTTCTGACTTCTTTTATTGCCTTTGAGAGCCTTTAGACAGCTGTTCTTTTATTTTATCCAGCATTTATAGCTCCTCTCAGTGGGAGGGCTGTTGTGATATAAGTTATTCTGCCAAAAATGAAAATGGAACTTGCCAACAACCACGTTTTCACTGACGGCATTACTATTCTAAACAGAGTGAGAACATTTCCTCAAAATATCACAAAAGACATCTACTTCTGGAAATAAAAGTTTTTTTTCATGTGGTTTGAATTTATTATGTAGTTATTTAACTAATGTGCTTCTATAAACAGAATACCTCAGAGAATATAAAAGCCATAAAATTATTTAGACATGGTAAAGAACAGTGCTTACCTCAAATAATCAAGACATGTAAAAATTTACAAACTACTGGTTGAACAAAAGATTAATATGTATTGTAGATATGTGTGATAATTGATTATAAATGCCAGCATGTGAGTAAGTTTATAGGATATGACTTCAGATATAAATATTCTTATATATTCAGTTGTTTATCAGCCTGTGTTAAACTAGTTTATACAAAGAAATCTAAGATAGGCAGCCTAGGTGGGAGGTTTGCTAGCATATGTGTACACAAATGATGTGACCCAACATTCATTTTTAAGCTGCTGTGTCAAGAGGAGGAGTTTAGGAACATAGTGAGGCAGGATATAAGATGGAATAGGGGAGGAGAACCACCAATTGATGATTAAGACACTGAATATCAGAATGCCTAAGCACCTCTATGTCCAGCACACTTGATCTTTCTTCTAATCATTTGTAAGTCCATACACATTATGAAATGTCTCCAGATTTAATGTATTAAGAATATTCTAATTTCTTCAGCATAGAAATCTCTAACCTTGGCATTGACGGTTTTGAAATTTTCAAAGTTCTGAATTCTTCTACTCTTTTGAATCTGAGCTATGATCTTTGTGTTCTCACCAAAAAAGGCTCCTATGAACTATAGTGCACGTTCCTATCTGTCCATAAAATGTAGAACCTTCCGATATGTTCTTGCTATATCCTGAATTTATTGAGATAAAAATTAATTTCAGTAAGTTTTCCTTACCACTGCACATTTCCTGTGTATTTATCTTCCTACCTTCAAAGTTTCAAAATGTTTTCCTAATACTACTGACCCAAAGTGCCTTGTGTCTGAGGAAGTCTACATGAGTTATAATGTTTACAGAATTCATTATGAAAGTGATATCGATACTATGTTATTCATAGTTTCTTTCTTTCTTTTTTTTTTTGGTTTTTCAAGACAGGGTTTTTCTGTGTAGCTTTGGAGCCTGTCCTGGAACTCTCTCTGTGGACCAGGGTGGCCTCAAACTCACAGAGATCCACCTGCCTCTGCCTCCCAAGTGGTGGGATTAAAGGCATACACCACTACTGCCCAGCTATTTCATGATTTCTATGACAGTAAGACTCTTCCATATTGTAAGCATAAATATATTAATAGCTTACTGTACTTACACTACATGAGTAAAAACATGAGATAATTTTGAATAATTATTATAGTAATGTCTAACATTTCCAGCCCAGTTTAATTGATATTTAAGGAAAATGTTAAAAGAAGTTTCTAACAGTCATCACAAAAGTAATATCCACAATTTTAGTAAGAAATCTGTTAAAATTTTCTATATATGGGAGACTCTCTGGGACCAATGTAAAGTGAGACATTCAAAAGTGACTAAATCTTGCACAAATGACAATTGTGGTCTCATGCAGATATTGTAGATCTATTATATTGAAAGTCAGACAGAAATAACTTCAAGTTCTCTATATAAGCCATCTCAGTATCCTAAGTGAATGTTGCTGACAGTATTTCTTTTTTTTCCCAATGAGATGCATTTTATGTACATTTTGAAATCATTATAGAGAAAATACAGAAACATAAGTTAAAAGTAGAGTCACCACTGGTCAGTTTTCCACATGTATAATCTTAGTTAACCAGGTAACCCATGTAAGAGTCTTTGGCAAGCAGCTATAGATCTATGTAATTGGAAGCTTTGGGAGGGGAAGTACGGATGTGGGGAGTATTGCTGCTCCTAATTTGTCTCTGGTACCACCTAGCAGATGATTTTTCTAGGATCTGTTGCCATAGTACTCACTATGCTCTTGTTTATGTTAAACATCAGTTGTTTAACAGCTGTGATTATACAACTTCATATGTGACTATGAACCACTTTCTGGTGCATTTTAGAATGCCAATCATTAGAGCCAGTTTGTCTTCAAGACCTGGATTCTGAGGGAAACCTGGAGGTGTAGGATAAATGAGTCAGCAAAGGAGAATCAGAGTAAGGAATGAAGCACTTTATATTAAAAAACGTACAATCCCACAACAGCAATACACTTATTTCCCTCATATTCTCGGCCTGGTATACTTCTGGAATTGTTTCCTAGCTTAGCTTTATCAGTAAACATTAGCACCAGCATAAATATTACCCTACTTAGTGTTTTTTAAGAGTTATAAGCATTTTGAAAATATTTGTACATCGTCTTATTTAAATAGGCAGAATGTTTAGGAACATATCGTGACAGGCAAAGGCACAAAAGTTCAGGAATGTTGAAAGTGACAATCCAGGTCTCAGAATTGGTTCATTGTAAAGTGGAAACTCTATCTTTGATTTTATACAACCCTTTAGCCCCCTATCCTTCATCATACTGCTCAGCAGAAATCTCTCACAGCTTTCATCTTCTCTCCTATTGTGATTCCAATGTTACTTTAGATCTTTCAGTTATAGAAACAAGCATACTCCATACCATAGTTCACTAGAAGAAAATGTAGATAGAGTAGGGCTGAATTTGAACTAGAATACTATCTTAGTTAGGCTTTCTATTTCTGTGAAGAGACACCATGACCATGGCAGTTTTTATAAAGGAAAACATTTAATTGGGGGTAGCTTACAGTTCAGGGTTTAATCCATTATTATGGCTGGTGGCATGCAGAAAATCATGGCTCTTGAGAAGGAATTGGAAGTTCTATGTCTTAATCCTCAGGCAACAGGAAGTGAACTATGTTCCATTGGGCCATAACTTGAACATAGGAGACCTCATAGCCCAATCCCACAGTGTCTTCTGACAAGGACACACCTTCTCCAATAAAGCCACAACTCCTAAAAGTGCCATTCCTTATGAGGGCCATTTTCTTTCAAACCACCACAAATACAATGTCTCTTTCCTCCAAAATGTCTGGGGGAAAAATTTTGCTAAAGCAAAAATAGTCCAACCTCCAAAAATTTTTACTATGTGGAATCTGACTATATGAATAATGTCTAGCATTTTACACAGTGCTATACTTTGAACTTCAAATGGATGTCAGAGGTCTTTGTATTAAAGGGTGTTTTTGGAAGGAACAGGAATTTTAAAGAGGTTATGTGTTGGCCAGGGATAGTAGAAAGTGTCTCTTATTCTAGAACTTGGGAGGCTAATGCAGGAGTGAGTTTGTGAGTTTGTGGCCAGCCCAGGACACATAGTATCTCTCAAAAATAAATTAGCAACAACAAGAGATGAGCCTAGTGGGAGGCCTTTAGGTTATCAGCAATATGCCCTTGAGAGCAATAGTGCCTTCTCACAGGAGCAATGGGGTCAACCAACTATGGGCTGAAAAGTCCAAAGTTGTAGCCCAAACCATCCTTTCCTTCTTATAATTTGATTACCTCAGGTATTTTATTACATTAAGGAGAAGTCGACTAACATACCTGGAATCACTTTTCTTACTCACAGCAGTAAAGTTTTCAGAGCATCAGTACACATCTAGCACTGGTCTTTTCCACAAAAATTATATTCCTCATTATATCATTTGTAATTATTACTTAATAATTATGGCAGACAACTATAAAAAATATTGTGAACTCATTATCTTTGAATTTCTCTTACAGTTTTTACAGGATAGAATTACGACCTTTACCTTGTGAGGAACTTGAAGCTTTGGAAACTAGGAAACAGGGGAAAAAGCATTAGAAAATTATAGAGATGATATTTCAAAGTGAGCCCTTTTAATACCCCTACTACTCACTGCTATATTGCTCAGATGTACTCAATTTACACAGCAATAAATTAAAGTATTCTGCCGGGTGGTGGTGGTGCACGTCTTTAATCCCAGCACTTGGGAGGAAGAGCCAGGCAGATCTCTGTGAGTTTGAGACCAGCCTGGTCTACAGAGTGAGATCCAGGACAGACACCAAAACTACACAGAGAAACCTTGTTTCAAAAAACCAAAAACAAAAACAAAATAAAAATAATAAAGTATTCCTTCCTCATATTTCTTCCCTCTGCTCTTAGTCTGTAACTGAACTTGTTTCTGGGGGCATATCAAGTCAAATGATGTCTTTATCTTATCATCTAGCAGTGGTTCTCAACCATCCTAATGCTGTAACCCTTTAATACAGTTCCTCATGTTGTGATGACCCCAATGATAAAATTATTTCCATTACTACTTTATAATTTTGCTATGGTTATGAATCATAATGTAAATATCTGTGAATTCTGATGGTCTTAGGCAACCCCTGTGAAAGGGTCATTTTACTCCCAAACAGGTCGTGACCCCCCAGGTTAGAAACACTGACTTAGATCTTATGGAACAAATTATGTGCCTTTCTCTTACCAACCTGGGAATTAACTGTAATCTTGGCAAATGTTTGGTATTCCACATTTACAGTGATGAGAAACATTGCAGAATTGTATCCAAAGTGGCTCTGCTTTCATTTTGAGGGAAAATTTATGTCACACAGTGAACTAAATGTAAAAATCCTATGATAGTGTTTGCCAACACAGTTCAGAACAGCTTCATAGACAATTACCATGTGCTTGTCTTGATCAAAAGGTAACTGGAAGAAAGTCAAGTGCTATCAGCCCCTGTACATATAAAGTCAAACTCCATCTGTTGGATGATTTACTGTAAAGTCATTTAATCGTATCATTTTTTTTTTGAAGTTTGGATTGTTTGTTAGCTTTGCGGCTTATAATTTAAGGCACATATAAAAGAAAGTTGTTTTGTAATAGGAACTGTGCTGGTTTGAAAGAAAATGGCTTTATTAGGAGGTGTGGCCTTGTTGGAGGAAGTGTGGGGGGGTGTGGGCTTTGAGGTCTCTTTTTCTCAAGCTTCCCTCAATGTGACAGTCAATCAACTTCCCATTGCCTCTGAGTCAACATGTAGGGATCTCACCTCCAGCACCACATTTACCTGCACGCCACCATGCTCACAGCCATGATGACCTCTGAAACTGTAAGCTAGCCATCTCAATTAAAGGTTTTCTATAAAAGAGTTGTGATGGTCATGGTGTCTATTTACAGCAATAGTAAACCCTAACTAAGACAGGAACCTTTTAAGGAAATAAAATTAGAGCTAGTTATACTGTTAAAATATTTAGGTTTGAATAATATATTAAAAATTATTGCATTATTGTGAATAATGTTCAATATGTACATACAGGTGGTATGTTTCTATAATATGTCTATATATATATGTATATATACATATGTACAAACAGCTTAATTATGAAAACATGACTAAAATAGGATTTATAATCATGATTTTTGTAGACATTAGCACAAGATGTTAACAAAACTGCAATGAAAAATGCAGAAGTTACTGGATTTCAAGTTTATACAATGAAAATTAGATATCCATTTATATGCTAAGTAACAATGCAAATATGTTTAATGCATCCACTTTTGATGTTCTCTAATGTTTTCTTTTTTACAAAAATTGCAGATGAAAAAGCATTAACAAACTTTATAGTTATATTATATATTATATATGCCTATCCTGATGCAATTATAAACTGAAAAGGGAAAACTATCTTTTCAAAAGTGACCATTACTTTTTCTGAACTACTACTAAAGTATTCATTGCTTGCCTTGTATCTTAATAAATGCAGTAAATCTCACTAAAGTACAGGGAACATATTAAATACTTTCTAAACAATTTAGTGCCTAGAGTGTAAATCAATTAATATTTACAAACAAGACCCACAGTTCATTAACCATTATCATTATTTTCTTCTATGCAATTCAGAGTAGTTAAGGTTTGATGGTTCTCAGACATTGTACACATAGTGAAATGTTAAGTGAACTGTATAGGTATAAAACATTGAACAAGAGTAGAAATGCATGTACGGTATGTTATAACAAAAATAATCCCAACTTTGTATCAATATACAAAGATCCAATTCAATATAAAATATTTAAAGCAAGTAGTTGCTTTTTAAAAGTAGATTCAATAATCTACCCTTTTATCCTGTCATTTCAATATCATTTTAATATCCCCCTTCTTTTCTTTTCAGAACAAGAACCCTGAATCTAATCTCCTTTGTTAAACTTTTTCCTGACCATTACCCATAACAACTTGTAACTAACCCTCCTAAACAATGACAAATATCCATAACCCATTGAACAACCAAAAAACTACCTACCCTACCTATTGCAAATGTGTTTGCCATGTTCTGAAAATTACTTCCTGCTGTCTGGGGGTAAAGGCAAATTTAGGGGATCCTGAAAAGAAAAATTTGGTTTAATTGTCAAGTCCTGGCAAGGTAGATGTATCACTTGTTGCCAGTCTCTGTGTAATGGGAAAGTGCAGGGTTGGGCTTATCTCAAGTCCTGGCTAGAGTAGACTATGAGGCTGGATTATGTCAGCTAGTCACCTTGAGATTGTCCTGAGCAGTTTGTAGTCCAAAGCCAATCTTGGGTGGTGTTTGTTACCTTAGTGGCATTGTCATAGTGCAGGTGGAATCATTGTTGTGGAATCCCATCATCTTTTTGGAGACTTCAGAGATGGCATTAGGTCAGATTATTACTTTTCTTAGTAATTTTTTTCCCGACAGTCTCCCCTCCTTCTTTGGATGCATATTTGTGCAAAGATCTTTAATTCCTCAAGATGATTGTTTCCTTTTTCCTGAAAAGACAAAAACAAAACCCTACCCCAAGCCTAATTTTGGGGAGTTTCCCTTTTGGCAAGTTATATCTGATATAATGAAAAGCATTTGTTAGAAGCATAAGTTAGTTTAAATTGAATGGTCATGCTGGTTGATGAACTATCACCTCTTCTAATCAAGAGGTCATGCTTATTCAAATTTGATCTTTATCAATTTTGATTTATGGTTTCTCCTGAAATTTTCTATAGCTGTTATATCACCTAGAGCAGTATGGTTTCTTACAATAGGCATTAGGCTCTTTAATTGCTCTGGGAAGGAGTTTCCTCCATGATGACAGGAAATGACTGAACCCAATTTGACATGAGGGCTTGTGAGAGGTCACTCAAAGGCCATTCCCAAAGACAAACATTATCTTGACTGCCCCTTGTTGATCTACATTCATTAGTCCAATGTCTGCCTTTGCCTTACTTTCTCCATACTCCAGAAGAGAGGAACGTTCTGTTAGGATTATTTTTAGAAGAAAACATTGTTTCTAGGAATGCTCTGTTTACAATTCCATTTTAGGTGACCTTGTTTACTGTGATTGAAATACCTGACATTTTGATTTTTCTTTAAACCTCTAGAAATCACCTCTCCTATCCAAACATCATCATAGTTATGACATTCAATATTGATTGTATCTTCGATCCATTCCTCTGTGGGTACTGATCTTGCCTTTAATGGCCTAAATGCCCTTTGGTATTGTATATTACCACTTTCAAAAGCCAGAGATTCAATTATTATTTGTCTAGCTTCTGGATTTGTATCATTCTATTTGCTGCTGAAGTCAGTCTTTGTAAGAAATCAGTGAAGGTTTCTTTCGGACCTTATATAGCCTTAGTAAATGACTCAGTCAGTGTTCTTTAATACTTCTTCATTCTGTCCCAAGCTTTCAAGGCTGCTGTGCAGAATAAAGCCAGGGTATGGTCATTATGTCCAGATTGCCTTTGTACATTACCATAATCTCCCTCTCCAAGTCTTGGGAGATTTCTATACCTCTAGCCATACTTCGTTGTTCAATGGTCTTAGCCTCCACTGTAATTGAGGACCAGCCTCCAAGACTGCTGTAACCAAATCTGTCCAGTCTTGAGACATAATTCTATTACAAGTTGACCATGAGTTTAATATCTGCTTTACAAAAAGTAAATGCATGTCATATGAGACTATTATATCCTTGAATCTCCTCAGATCTAACATTTCCACAGGAGACTATTCAGCTCTTACACAGCCTTGAGGATATCATTTGTCAGTTCCTATAAGGTTACTGGATAAATTAAGGATGGCTGTTTCAAAACCTTAGGCTGTTCCTCTGTGACCTTAAAATGCAATGCTGAGATTGGTTTTCCTTTAAATTCCTTTGTCTGGGTCTGAATATCTCTAGATATGTTTTAATAAGTTTTTCTAAAACTGTTATCTTGGCACTCATTTTAATCAACTTTTTTAATGATAAAATAAAAACGATCAAACTGATAATATTTATAATTGACATTGCATAAACCCCATCTAAATTAATTATCCTTTCATCTAATTTTTCCGTTTTCAAACCATGCATTGTGTAATCATACTCTTTCCTTTGTAATAGTGTTTCCACTTTTTTAATGTAAGAAAAAAAAAAACCCATACAGTGTTTGGGTGTGAGGTGATCCAATGGAACATGGTTTACCTATCAGGAACCAAATCTTTAAAGAAAGCTGACTCTGCTTCCAGTAGCTATAAATTAACTAAAATATCTTCAGCTATGGATAAAACTTTTTGCCTATCTCTCCTTACTCCATGGCAGGATTTTGTTTGCTTGAACTTGAGCAGGTCTTATGCATGCTGTCATAATCACTGTGAGTATATATATACACACACATATATATATATATATGTGGCACCACCCTGTTGTGGCTGGAAAACAGTTTCAATGTAGTTATTTACTCTCTCTGCCTCCTACTCTTTCCTTTTCTTGTTCTGTGAAGATCACTGAAACTTGAAAGGTCAGACTTTTTCTTTTCCTTTAGAAAAGTTAAAAAACAAAACAAAAACAAAAACATACTTTTCAAAGACATCCCCCCAGAAATTGAAGTGGGAAAAATAAATGTTTTAAAATAATAGTCTGTTTTCCCCATATTTTTATTTAAATTTTGTACAATATATTTTTATCATGTTTCCCCTCCCCAAACGCCTTCCAGATCCTCCCCACTACAAACCCAACTTTATGTTTTTTTCTCACAAACACGCACACAAAGTGAAAACAAAAAACTCTTCTTAATGAAAATTAACACAACCAAAAACAGCATTCTCTTCATGGTATGATTTATTTTCTGCAATTACTTTCTTATTCTTTTAAAACCTAATTTAAGCAGGGTAGTGGCGGCGCATGCCTTTAATAGCAGCACTCGGGAGGCAGAGGCAAGTGGATCTCTGTGAGTTCGAGGCCAGTCTGGGCTACAGAGTGAATTCCAGGACAGGCACCAAAGCTACACAGAGAAACCCTGTCTCAACCCCCCAAAACAAACCAAAAAAAAACCCAACTTAATATTAAAGCCATAGGTTATATGAGTATGAATTGGTATTAAGTACCATAACATAGAAGTTTGACAAATCAACATAAATCATTTTGCAAAAAACAAAGCTGGTATGTTTAATTTTAACTACTTCTCTATGCTTTGACAGGGATTAAGCAACAAAACTTGCTGGAGATTAAAAGATACCACATTCATGCTCTGTGCCTATAGTCAATGTTGGAAAAATTCTGCACTTTAAGCCTGCTAAAATACTTATCTTCATATCTGGAAACCACAGTCCCAGCCAATTTGTTGACAGCAAACAGACTAGTGTAGTCACTGCTGGGGAGAGGCCAGGCTTTCCTCTGGGACATAATGTGATATGTGAATATCTGATAGACAAAACAAGTGTCAAAGTCAGATATCAATCATTAGTAAACCTCATTATTTTCCATTTTTAGAAAGAACATTGTTAGCAAGAGGTCAAATATTTTCCTCTTGCTTCACACAGTGTCACCTGCAAACCTCAAATAATGTGTTCTGAATATTGGAAAGCCAGCAGGCTTAAGAGGGAGAAAGGGAACAAAAGAAAGCAGACACTATTGGCCTGCCTGATCCCTGTGGCGTTGCCTCTACTCATTCCCAGCTTTCATATCCTCAAGAAATGCCTTTGTACTTCAGTATTAGATCATGGATGTAGCAGTTAGCAGACACGATTTCATCTCAATGAAACATCGGCACTCTTGTCTGACTGGTAATTTCATGTCTACATTACAATACAGGTTTTCCTCAACAGAGATTCAAACTTGAGTAGAAATTATCCCATCAAAGGGCAGAAAACAACACTATCAGAAGCACTATTCTTCTGGTTTTATGACTGTACAATACAAAAATTACAAATTGCTCTCACAAGTGATGTAAGTCATTACTAAACTTTGAAGTGTCCAATAGAATGTCTCCATTTCAAGGCAGCATACTAAGGGGTTCTTGGAGTTTGACACTTTTTAACACTAAAGAGAACCAACAAGGAGGCACTAAAGTGTTGATGGACTGTTTTTTCAGTACCAATCAGCAATATTGAATGAACACATTGAGAAAATGGACTTTATACCCACAGAGCTACAAGTACATTATTTCCAGCGTGGATAACTTGAGACAATTTCACTCTTCTTTTTCTTATATCTTAATCATTCCACTTTTCATAACAGAGGGAACTCTAACATGTCAGTGGAACTCTAACATGCTTACTTTACTTATACAAATGAGATTTTACTTTAACAAATAACTCATATGATGCCAATAGGGTGGCTCCATAGGGAAAGGTACTTCTTGCCAAGCCAAATCACCTGAGTTAAATAGCTATAGCCCACATGGAAGAAGAGAAAATAGGACTCTTGAAAGCTGTCCTCTGAACTCCATATGCACATCTATGCATAGGCACCTACTCTACCTTCCATATAATAATAAATAAGTCTTTTTAATGAAAGAAATATTATGTATATTCATGTCCCTAAGATACTATGCTTATGATTAAGAACAGGATTTATCAACATCAGTGGTAATATTGACACTGAAGACCAGATTATTCATTGTTGTATGTAGCTTCCTTGAACTAGAATATGTCCTGGTAGTAGTACTTATGGCCCTTACCTTTTTGTGACTCTACCAGTGGAACAACCAAAGTACCACCTGTCTCTTGGGACACAATTTCTCCTCTACATAAAAAATACTGATGCATGGCTGTTAGACTTGCACAGGTTTTCATTTTTCTAAATTATTATCAAAAATAATCTTTTGTTTTTGCTACATGGATACTTCCTTTACATATTTGAAACTTACTCTAGATTGTAGGCATATTCTGGAACTACCTTGTGTGGTCACATAAGGATTATGGATTGTGAACATATTCTGGAACTTCCTTGGGTGATCACATAAGGATTTGTGTGTGTGTGTGTGTGTGTGTGTGTGTGTGTGTGTGTGTGTGTGATCTTAGATCAGTTCCCTTCTTTCCTTAAATCTTCATTTCCAGGGCCTTCATAAGGGAGCTGCTAGGCTTGTCTCTGCCTTTGGTATAGACCAACTACCAAGCAAGAAAAAGCCCCCCGCTCCTCCGCGAAGTTTAATGTGTTTAATTCTCATTTGGAAAACCTTCTACAAAGGTATGTTCTGGTTCTCAATATTTTGAGCAATGTCTGGAATTCTACTTTTCTAACTTTTGTTTTAATGGTTCCTGGAATACTTAGTTAGTAGCTGTATCTTAGCACTCTAGAGGTAGAACTGGGCAACATAACATCTGATATTGTCCCTGCCTTATTACAGTTATTAGCATACCTTCATGAAAGTAATTTTCTATCTGATGCATTAGAAATAGTGAATAGATAAATGATTCCATTCTACTCATGAGAGAAAATTTAATGATATACAAAATAATGTAAAGGTAAAGCCAGTTTGAGCTGCATGTTTGTATTATACAAGAACTTTCTAAAATTTCTGATGAACAGCCCAATTATATCAGAAATCCTGCAGCTGGTAGTTGGACATGTCTGTACTCTACAGATAATGACAATGAAGAAAAACATTGAAGATCACAATTCACTTCCAGGGTATACATGCTGTAGTAGTTTGAATGTAATTAGCCCCCATAATATCATAGAGAATCACATTCTTAAGATGTGTGGCTTTGTTGTAGTAGGTATGGCCTTGTTGGAGGAAGTGTGTCACTGTGGAGGTGGGCTTTGAGGTTTCATCTGTTCAAGACATTGTCCAATATGTCCATTGACTTCCTCCTGCCTCATGATTAAGATGTTGCACTCTCTGTTCTAGCACTATGTCTGCCTGCATGCCACCATGCTCCCCATCATGATGATAATGTACAGAACCTCTGAAACTGTAAATGAGCCACCTCAATTTAATGTTTTTTATATAAGAGTTGCTGTGGTCATGGTGTCTCTTCATGGCAATAGTAACCTTAACTAAGACAGAAGTTAGTACCAGGGACTGAAATACTGCTGTGATAGGCCTGACCATGTGCTAGGTTGGAGGAATTTGGACTCTGGTACTTTGGGTTATAAAAGCAGTAGAATGTTTTAAGCACTGCTCAATGGGCCATATTAGTAAGAGCATGAAAGACAGAGGTCCTAAGAGTTAATTATTCTTTCCGGGGCTTATTCAGGAGTTTTCAAAATAGAAGAAATTTAATATGTTGTCTAGAAATCCTTCTTGTGATGTTTTGGTGAAGAAAGTGGCTGCATTTTGCCCTTGTCCAAAGAGTCTGCCTGAGGCTAAAGTCAAGAGTTTTGGATTAACCCATTAGCAAGAGGAAATCTCAAAACAGCCTAGAATAGACTGTGTTGTCTGGTTTTTAGTGGTAACTCTAATGAAGATTTATGATAAAAAAGGAGCAAGCTGAGCAAGGTAAATTATAAAAAAGTAAATTTTGAGGAAAAAAGAGCACCAGGAAATGAGATGGAGCTAAATCCTGTGTTCAAAGAAATAAATGGATTAAGAAATGGAATAAAGGGAGTGCTGACCTCAGGGCAAGATTCAATCCAGATAAGTTTCCAACTTGAAAAACAAAAACATTAAAGAAAAGCTTAGAGCCTGTTATGGTAGTGACCAACTTTAGTCCCAGCACTGGGAAGGCAGAGGCTGGCAGATCTCTGAGTTTGAGGTCAGCCTGGTGTACAGAGCAAGTTTCAGGATAGCCGAGCTTAGGAAGTGAAAGACAGAAATCTGTTGAAGATGTAATTAAATGATGGGGACATATTCCAGCCCCAGTAAGCAGGAGAACTTGGCAACTTTGCTCATGTGACACTGGTTTTAGTTTTAAGGATAGAAGAAAGGAGTAATAGAATAAAGCCACTGAGGCCAGGCATGTGTCAGTGGTGTCCTTGAATAGAGGCCTAGTAAAAAGGTCATTGCGTGAAGCTGTGAAGATAAAGCCTTGATTTTCCTGAAGAACCCAAGGTGTTAGAGATGTCAGAGTCGTGGGATACTTGCTAAGGAAAGATGCCATCTGGGAGTGGAACCAGCCCAAGAGAAAGAAGTATGTTTCAGTCAACAAAGCTTTATGGAGTTGGAGATGTGGAGAGCATTTTGACATCAGACATGGAGATGAAGAGTTTGGAATTTGCCCAGCTGGTTTTTGTTCTTGTTTTAGTCCAGTTTTCCTTGCTATGCTCTGTTTCCTGTCTTTTGGAATGGTAATGTGTATTTTGTACCATTATATGTTGGAAATATGTGATCTGCTTTTTGATTTTGCTTTTTACAGGTGATTACAGTTAAGAGATTGCATGAATCTCAGAAGAGACCTTGAACTTTGGACATTAAAACATTGTTGAGATTATTAATAGACTATGGGGACTTTCGAAGTTGAGCTGAATGAATTTTGCATTACGATATCGTTACAAGCTTATGGGGGACAAGGAGTGGAATGTGATAGTTTGCACAAAATTGGCCCCCATAATCTCATAAGAAGTGGCAATTTTAGGAGGTATGACTTTGTTGGAGTGGGTATAGCCTTGTTGGAGGAAGTGTGTCACTGTGGGGGTGGGCTTTGAGATTTCATATGCTCAGTACATTGCCCCGTGTGTTAGTTAACTTCCTTCTGCCTTATGGTCAAGATGTAGCACTCTCAGTTCCAGCACCATGTCTGTCTAAATTTTGCCATGCTCCCAATCATGATGATAATGGACTGAAACTCTGAAATTGTAAGCAAGCCATCCCAATTAAATGTTTTCTTTATAAGAGTTGTCATGGTCATCGTATCTCTTCACAAAAATAGTAACTCTAATAAGACACCTGCATAAGCATCAGCTGTTTGTTAGAAATGAAAATAAGTTAGTGTAAAGGCTTAGATAAAACTCACCAGTTAGCACTCTGTTCTTTATCAAGATCCCAAGAAAGGCTTTATTTCAAATTATTGTAACAATGACCTTTGAAAATTCTAATCTAGATGAGATTGATTTTTGAGTATTCAAAGATTTACAGTAGCCCATGTCAGGAGAATGGGAAGGCTGTCAGAATATTATACCCTACTAAGAAATGGTTAAATTTGACCTCTAAACATAAGAAATCTTAGTTTTCATGTTGAAATTATTTCCAAATTGAATTCATGTCCATTTTCAGGAGCACAGGAATGGGAAAGAGAAACAGTCATCATGAAGAGCTTTGAACTTTTATAGATATCGTCTACCCAACAAACTTTTGTTCACAGGAGACAATAAATGTAGGATAGGAAAATGTGACTACATATTCCTAAGTTATTATATGTGCTGACATATTATTAACAAATAATGTAAAGCATAAATGAATAGCTTTAGTGGTACACCTCAAGAGCTTAGAAAAATGAATATATACCAAAACCAATTCCAGTACACAGGAAAGAACAATAAAATTCAAGAAATAAATTAATGAAATAGAAACAACAATCAACAGCACAAACTATCAATGAATCTAAAAGCTGATTCTATAAAAACTTAAAAAGATTGACAGACACTTAGCTATTTTAATAATGACAGAAAGAAGAAACCCAAATTAATAAAATTAGATATTAACACGGAAAAATTAAAACAGTCATTAAAGAAAATCAGAAAATTATAAGTGAATACTTTTAAGAACTATACACCATCAATTTAAAAAATCTAAATGAAATATATAGATTTCTATATTCATGTAAACCACTAAACTTGAACCAATAAGGTATCAACAACTTAAATTGACCAATAACTAATAAGATGATGGAAACACTAATAAAAAGCTTTTCTCCTAAAAAAAACCCTCAGATTTAGATGGATTTACAGTAGAATTCCATTAGCCTTTTGAAGAACTACAACCAATATATTTTAAATTATTTTTAAAGAAAGTAAAGGAGCACTTCTGTGAAGCCAATATGAAGAAGGAGGAGGAGAAAGAGGAGGAGGGAAGAAGGGAGGGAAGAAGAGAGAGAGAGAGAGAGAGAGAGAGAGAGAGAGAGAGAGAGAGAGAGAGAATGTTAGACCATTATCGTTGATGACCATAGATGCAAAAATTCTCAACAAATTACTTACAAAATTAATAGAGGCATAGGTTTAAAAGATCATCCACCATTCTCTTAAAGCTGTCTTTATACTAGATATGCAGGGATGGTTCTAAATATGTAAGTAGAAAATTACAATAATGTGGGATGACTCATCCCTAACAGGCCTGAGGGCTAGCCCACCCAAATAAGTAATAAGATACTTTCTGAGAGTCAACCTGGGTCTGCCTAAGGGCCTTAGCAACAGCAGCTGAGACATGATCTGAGATGACTTGGACCAATGAGAGGCAGCCATGTCACACCAGCAGATGCATATTCATCAGACCTTCCCCCAGGGTGGGGTGGAGGGTATATAAGGCTTGCCTCTAACTGAATAAACTGAGCTTGTTGTTTCAACATTCTCCCAGAATCTTTGTTGTTGATGTTGACTCTGTGCTGACTCATCCCCTCCACCAAAGGGAACAGCACAGGACCCTGCCACATAATATGTCATATAAATGGACTCCAAAACAAAAGTCACATGATTCTCTGAATAGATTCAGGTTTTTGACAAAAATCTGGTATGCCTTCAGAATAAAATTCCTAGTGAGAACAGGACTAGAAAGAGCATACCTCAACATAATAAAGGTTGCATATGGCAATCCTATAACCAACATCATAGAAAATTGAGGAAAAATTCAAGGTAATCTCAAGGAAATTAGTAATGAGATAGGGCTGTACACTAAATCCACTCACTTTCAATATAGTACGTGAGGCCTGGGCTATAGCAATAACACATCAGAAATAAATTCAAAGGATACAAAGAGGAAGAAATGTCAAATTATCACAATTTTCAACTTCATCCCTACATTCTATTCTCTTTGCCATGAGAAACTAATCTGGAGGCTATGGAAAGAGAATCCTGGACACCAACTCAACTGCAAAAACCCTACAACCTGTCCTGCCTTCAATCTGTGCTGGGGCATAATGACACAGAACTTGTGGGTGTGGCCAGCCAATGAATGGTCTAATTTGAGGCCCATGTCACAAAAGGGAGCCCATGTCCAAAACTGCTCAGATATTGGAGACTGTGAGACTGGATAGCCCAGAGGTAGAACCAGACAAGACTGGCTAAAACTGAAAAGGAAAACAAAACAAAACAAAACAAACAAACATAAAACAATGAAATGATTCCTAATGATATTCTGTGCTCATAGATCTGAGTCTTGTCCAGTCATTTTCAGAGAGCCTTCTTCTGGTACAGAAGCCCACAGCCAGAAATAATGTGGAGAGAGAGTCTCAATTGGAGTTCTTCGTAGGGTCCCTCTCCTCAGAGAGGGCAATCTAGCAGAAGAGATGGGGGAAAGATTGTAGGATTAAGGGAGGATGGAAGACACCAGGAGAACATGGCTCACTGAATCAACTAAGCAGGGCTCAAATCAGCTCCAAGAGACAGAAGCAGCAAGCATGGGGCCTGCATGGGCCTGCACCATATTCTCTTCATATATGTTATGGCTGTTAGCTTGGTGTTTTTGTGAGAGTATTAACAGTGGAAGCAGGTATGTCTCTGACTTGTTTGCCTGCACTTAGGACTTTTTCCCTCCTATTTGGTTTCCTTGTCCAGCCTCAGTATGAGAGCTTTTGCCTTGACTTATTGTATCATGTTTTGTCCTGTTTGGCTTGGAAGCCTCTTCTTTTTTTTTCTAAAGAGAAAGCAGAGGGAGAGTGGATCTGGGGGAGAGGGGAGGCAGGAATAGCTGGAAGAATTGGAGAGAAGGAAAACAGTAGTAGTGATGTACTGTATAAGAGAAGAATCTGATTTAGAAAATGAACACACAAACCAGATAATATATTATAAATATGTGATCTGAGAAATTCCTTGAAAAAAAAAATCAACATTTTCAGCAAAGTGGCAAGGAAAAAAACTTACAAAAATCGTTAGTTGCTTTTCTACTTACAAATAACAAACACTGAAAAGGAGAACATGGAAAAACTCTTATTTACAATAGCCTCAAAATAATAGTGTTCTGGTAGAAGTGCCACCTCAATCCTCCTCCCCCATCTCTATCTCCCCAAACCCTGTCTCATCTCAGAAAGCCCACCAAACATAACTTCTCTCTCAGAGATGCTAAAAACCACTCCCACTGTGTATTTAAACTACCTCCCAGAAAACAGACACATGGATTTTGGGGCTGTATTGCTGTCTCCTCTGTGGGGGGCCAGAAAAACATCCAGGAGGATTTTACCCATTAAACTTGGATTTTTTCTAATTTGGCTTGATTTGGTCTGATTTTGATTGCTGTGTTGGTGAAGAGGCATACTGAGTTGCAGAAGCTGAGGTGAGAGACCTCTAAACTGAGGAATTTACATTTAAACCTTTAAAAATAGAGATCAGGGAGGACTTTAGAAAATGGAGACGTTTTATGCTCATAGATTGATACAATTATTATTGTAAAAATAATCATACTACCAAAAACTATTTAGCGATCAATACATTCTCAACAACAATTCCCATGGCCTTCTTCACAGAAAGTGAAAAAAAAAACAAAAATTCGTATGGAAACACAAAACCACAAGATAATAGAAGTAATCCTGAACAAAAAGAAAAATAGTAGAGAAAATACAGTTTCAAATTTCAAGGCATATTACAGCGATCTACAGTAATAAAATAGTCTATTACTACACAAACTCAGACACATAGATAAATGGAACACAAGACAAAAATTTGAGTCCAAATAATGACAGCCATCTCATAGCTGACATGATGCCAAAAATATATGGTAGAGGAAGAATGCATCTTCAACAAAAGGTCCTGGGAAAACTGAATGTTTATAATGTAGAAGAATAAAATTACATCCATATCTATCACCCTGCACAAAAACAATTCTAAGTACATCAAAGACCTCAGTGTAAATCCTGAAACACTTAAAACTTCTAGAAGAAAACATGGGCAGTATCCTACAAGACATAGGCTCTGGAAAAGACTTTCTTAATAGGACTATATTTTTTTCAGGAATTAGGTCCAATAATTAACAAATGGGACCCAATAAAAGTAAAGAAATATAGAAATTAAATTCCAATTCAGAAATAAAGAAAAAATGTAAAAAAAGTGAAGATTTGTGATAGCTGAAAAAAAATAAAAGAAAAACAACATAAAGCTTCAGTATAGCAAGGAATCACTTCATCCCATGAAGAACCTATGGAGTTGAAGAGTATCTTTATCAGCTATGTATCCCTTAGGAGATTAAAATTCAAAACATACAAATAACTTAAAAAGCAATCAAGAAACAAAATGACCTAGTTATGAAATGAGCTATGAATCTGAATGGAGTTCTCAAAAAAATAAGTAAAAATATTTAAGAAATATCTTTAAAAGAGTTTGACACACTACTAAAGGAAATACACAACAAAGATTTTATGTATAATCTGATACTCTCATATTATTACAGAATATTACTCACATATTCTTCATAAAATACACAAGGCAGATTCTAAATTGTGTGATAGTACTATTTAACTGATTGTGGACTCAATACTTTATTAACAATTTAATAATATTCTTAGAATATGCATCTCCATATTTTGATGATTAAATGGAAACATCCAGAATGTTATTTCCATTTATGAAAGAAAAATATATTAAACAAAGAAAGCTGATTGTATTTTATAAACAAAAAAGAACTGGAAGAAGAAATACCATTGTATGGAACTGTACTAAGAGTTATAGCTACTATCTATAAATATGTACATTTACCTGTTGTATTACATTCATTTTTGATGGCAGATAAGTTTTTGTTGTTTGGTTGTGCTGTTATTTTATTTCTGAATCACAAGTTGCTGATCACCAAAGAGCACTGGATAATGTGTACCACCCCAGAAACAATAATCACCTATAAGTAGAAACTGAGAAAATATTATTTAAATATAAGGCTCCTAAGACTTTAAGAGTAGTTTTTTTTTTCATGGGGTCTCATGAACCTCACTATATTTCTGAGAATAATCTTAAACTCCTGAAGCTTCTACTTTCTAATTGTTGAGATTATAAGAGTATGTCATATGGAGATTTAATTCAGGGCTCTGGTCTTGTTAGGCAAGCACATTAGCAACCAATTTACAGCCTCAGCAGTTGTAAAATTTAAAATGCTACCTTTTGTACAAATAATGTTATGTGGGTGGAATGGGTTGTATTTGTATATTTAGGGATATATATGTGAAAGGTTGGAAAAAAGAAAAGAAAAGGGAAATGATATAATAATGCTTTAATTTCAGAGAAGTGAAAAACTGCAACCTTGCTTTTGTAATTTGGTCACCATGGTCTTAAATGTTGCCTATACCAAATGCTGCCTGAAGGAAGTATGCTGTATATATGAATATATATTCTCCAGGAATATTTTTCAAACAAAAAATGCCTATGCCTCAATTCATTTTAATGTGAATAGATTTAAAATAGGATGTCTAACACTTAAAATACATAGACAATGATTTTGAAAAACTGATTATAAATACTGATTATAAAACCTGGAAATGAATAAATTAACTGCCTGTTTAAAATGTATCTTGCTAAGTCATAGACACTTAGGTAAAAATGTCTATGAATCACTAATGAAGAACAAAGAACAACATTCCCATTATTACTGCTTTATAGTTCACTGAGATGCAACAATGATTTTAGACACAGTAAAGTGACTCAATAGCATATAGACAGCTTAGGATGTACGTACAAGTACCAATGAACTAAAACCCACCCATATTTCATCTTTGCTGGATATTTGACATAGGGATAGTTATCTGTCTTCTTTGTACTTTCTCATTCATAAAATGAAATATGTGAAATACATGCTGTTGGTGGTGTATTGTTGCTTCAAAATACTGTAATGAATAGGTAATCAAATGTATTTTATACTGTTTCACATTCAGATTACATTCATTTATTGTAAAATAGCATTTTATGTGACAGAAGTTTATTGAATCCCAAGATGAAGGAAATATAATTAGCAAGCGGAGTGAATGAAAAGATTTTAGATTAACTTTTTAAAAATTATTTGTTTGTTTGTTTTTGAGACAGGGTATTTCTGTGTACTTTTGTGCCTGTCCTGGATCTTACTCTGTAGACCAGGCTGGCCTCTTGAATTCACAGTCTGGCTCTGTCTCCTGAGTGCTGGGATTAAAGGCGTGAGCCACCAATGCCCAGCTAGATTAACTTTTTATCAGTATTGAAATTGGCAATGGACATATATAGATGTGCTTTTAAACCAAAAGTAAGAAAGGATTACAATTGACACACACACACACACACACACACACACACACACACACACACACACACACACCCTCTGCTTTCATTATATACCTTACACATGATTACTTTTCACACCCAGAAACCATTTTCAGTATATATATAGAAGCCTTGACCTTAGATGACTTCTACTTGTGTCTTTATAACTCCCAAGACTTCCCAAGTGAAACAAGTCAGCAAGAGCATGCAGTAAATGCCTGCTGTGAGACTGAGCTCTACAAGACGATACGAAAGACAAAAACGTGAAGAATATTTCAATTGCATGAGATTGTAGACAACGTAAGCATTAGACATGCCAGAGTCTAAGGTTTTCTTACATTTGATCCCACTGCAACTCTGTAAGCATCAAAGGAAGAAGACAAGGTTATCAAGGGTTCTGAAGACTATGTTCACGGAAAAACAATGTCCTCATCTCCATATGGCTTAGGAGTGGACATCTGGTCTTTGGAAGCAGTTGTTTGTGACTTTGGGTTAGATTATTCCTTGAGCTAAGTATGTTAAAACTATTTTATCACAGGAAGCTGAAAACTTAACAAGCTTACCTTTATTTATAGGAGAGAGGTACCCAAAGCTTACTCTAAATCAAAGGACTGACACTGGATGGAGTATGTTCATATAAGGTTTGTATGTACTGCTATATATCATTATTGATAAGCATGAAATCATGATTCTGCCTGATAATAACTGTGCAGGTAGACATTGTAACTGAAATTCATTACCTGGTTTATAAGATACCTATACAGAAACATACTGTTTTTGCATGTTGGAAAAAAAAGATATGATTTTATCTCTAGTATTGACATGTCAATGCTGGTCTACATACTGAGTTTCAAAACAGCTAGTGCTACATAGAGAGAGCCCGTCTCAAAAATATTTTTAAAAAGATAGAGCTTTACCATTTTTTTGACTGATGACTTAAAAGTACACCATTGAGAAAATTAGTGGGAAATGTGTTAAACAGATGCAACACATCTTTGCATAGTTAAATATTCCACAATATTTCCCCCTTTTTGTCTAAATAAAAAGGAAGATTTTAGCTTTCACATAGGAAGACTATATACAATAAGAACAATTATCAAGTAAGGATTACATTTACAATATCCAGTCCTATGGTGATATTTTATTTGTACTGAAATGTGATTTTATTTGTATATTAATAAATAAAGTTGCCTGGGGGTCAGAGCTAATAGCAAGCCATAGCAGAGCAGGGTGTTGGTGGTACACATCTTTAATCCCAGCTCTTGGGAGGCAGAGCTAGACGGATCTCTGTGTGTTCAAGGATACAGCCAGCATGGAGACACAGGCCTTTAATCTCAATACCAACCATAGAAGACCTGGAGGTCTGTACAGACAGGCAGTGATGAGGAGGTCATGTGGTTGGGTTTACAATCAATGAGAAGGCAGAATAGAAAGTCAATAAAAAGCACAAACACACAGGAAGTAGGTCTCTTTTTCGGAGAGGTAGGACAACAGCGACAGTGAAGGGTAAGGTTTTTAGCTCTTAGCTATTGCTCTGACCTCTTGGCTTTCATCTCTGTATTGGCTCTGTGTTTCTTATTTAATAAGACAGTTACATCTACACAGTCCATTGCATTTGGAAAATTCAGAGAAAATAATCCATTATCTATCCTATCTTTGTGAGTCCAAAGTTGTGTACCTAATTTTATTTTTTATCATAACTTGTATTACTAATCCCAAATTATCTTTTTAGACCTCAAAACATTTTCTTATACCCTGTCTCGAAAAAAAAAATTAAGCTTTTATATTTCTCAACCTTATAAACTTTAGATCTCTTATGTAAATTTGAACTTGGCAACAAGGAAAATCATAACTACAACTATCTCATCTTCAACTCTTTCAGAGACCTAAGAATAATGTAATATTATCTGAGTAAACAAGAAGTACAGAGCAAGCAACTTCCAAAACTAAAGAAATGACAGAAGCAGCTGGCTGGCTGGACAATCATCCAAGGTTCTTCTGCAGCATTGGGGCATCCATCTTTGGTCTACAGGCCTAGTCTGACAGACTTTTATGTGAAGCAGGAATTTTGAACTACTGAACCACCTTGTCTTGGCAAAGTTCAGCAGTCTTTTACCTTTGTGTACTGCTTGCGCAGTTTGTAGTTGTCAGCAGTTGAGGCCAGAACATTTTATTTTTTGCCCAAATGGCTAGCTATGCCAAAATGAAAGCAAACTCCCTATGGAAGTTCTTTGATTCCCATCATCCTTTTATGAAGTAGATTGGTACTTCCAGGATCATACATGTCTCACTGTCACAAAAAGCCTTAGGTTATTGAAATGTCTTAAATGCCATATGCTGTAGGTCTCTCAAACATTTGATGATCACCATATATCAAAAAATATATCTGTTTAAACTTGAAAACATACCTAACATGACTACAAGTTTGACTTTTCTAGATAACTAACTACTAACCTGCAGTTTTAATTATCCTAAACAGTTTGTAATAATAGATTTCAAGGACTAGAACTTTATATTACATTCTTAAATGAGCTGCATAGGTACAACATCTTAAACAAGAGTAGAAACATATATATGGTATAACAAAAATAACCTTAAATTTGTATTAATATACAAAAGTCAATAACAATATAAAATACTGGAGATGAATACTAGTCTTTTTATCCTACATTCCTGTACCCCCACTAAATGATAACAAATATCCATAACACACCAAATGACCAAAAAGCACCATCCCACTTCTTGGGAATGTGGGTATTGTGTTCTCTAACCTGCTTCCTGAGATGATTGCACCCCCAGGGGTTCCCAAGGAAATTGAGATAATGGTCAAGTCCTAAGAAAACTAGCTATAACATTTCTTGTCCAGTCTCTGTGTAACAGGAAAGTTTAAAGCTTTTCTGGAGTCTCGGCTAGAACAGTCTGTAAGGCAGGACCATCTCAACTAGCAGCAGCCTTGTAGTTGTTCTGAACACAGAACTTTGAGGAAACTGCAAGAGAGGCACTCTGAAAGGCTGGATCATATGCGCCACCCATTTTCATTGGTGTCTGGTCCCTTTACTCTGAAAACACACAAACTTTCAAAGTTAACATACATATCTGCATCAACACAATTATGGACTGTGCATTGTCCACAAACCAGCCAAAGATGATTTTTTTGTTTTATGTTTGAACAGGTAAAAGACAACTGTCAACTTCATAAATTTGTTTGGAATGTATAACCAAAGCTCTATCCATGCCATATGAATGGATGGCATGTAATAAGTCATGAGGACTGTGTAACCAACAAGATTTATTTTGTCTCATGCAGTCCCAGAGCTGTTCTCATGACACGAGATCACTGTATATATCACCTGACTTATAGTTTTTCTAGGTTTATTTCTCTATGTCTGCAGCCAAGATTTTAAGGGTTTCTCCTCCAATGAAATTTGTTCTCTATTTGAACAAATCCACAACCTTTCATTTCCTATGGAAACAAAAGCATAACCAATCTCTCCCAAAACACAATACATTCTGAATTCCATTTTAAACTTAAGACATTCCTAAAGTATCTAGGCTGGTTTAATTCAGCAGTTCCTTTTACAAGCCTGTGAATCTCAGCAGCTGCCTTTGGCTCATCAGCGTTCGAAAAATTCAAAGTCAACAAAATGCCATACAGAATCCAGATTCCCTGTTTATTTCCCATCTTTACATGGCTTATTCCTTTTATATTACTTTACTCTTTCTTTAAAGACTTTACTTAATTATTTTAAAATTGTTTTTATGACTCTCTGTATCCATTTTCTTTTCTTTCTTAAGTATCTATGCACACTGTAACCTGTTTAAAGGTTTTTTTTTTTTTTCATTCTGGAACTGTTTTACTCTGTGCCTGTAGCATTCTCTGAACACCTGAGCCAAACGTTAAAGTGCTAAGTGGCAGCTAGGCCCTCTGCCATGAGCCTCTGGTGGTTGTCTTTACCCCTTCCCTGGATCGGGATCCATGAGAGTCAAGCTTTAAGCCCACAGGCCTGGTCAAGAGCTGCATTTAACTGGGAGCTGTGTTTAACCCAAAGCTGCATTTAACCGCCCAAGTTCTTAGAAGTTGGTGCCTGCACTCTGGCCCGCATTTTTACTTATCTTAGTGTTGCTACTTAGCGTGCCAACGGCTCAAGTGTTCTGAGGCACAGCAGCACCTATTAAAGTAGCCCTGCCCATTTTGGGTTTTATTTTTTTTGTTTTTTGTTTTGTTTTCATGTTTTTTTCACCTTTCTCAGACCCTATGTGAAAATTTGGGCCTCATATTGAGTGCCAATTGTAGTTGGAATTTTCTTTGGGCCACCAATCACCTCCCAAATAAAGACATGGATATTTATTATTAATTTTGAATTCTCCACCTCAGCTTAGTCTTGTACCATTAGCTCTTTTAACTTAATTTAACCTATCTCTATTCATCTATGCTTTGCCTCATCACTTTTTACCTTTCTTTTCTTCTGTACGTCTTACTTTCCTGCTTCCACCGTGTCTATAGTACTGGCCCCTGCTGTTGTCCTGGCATCTCCCTGGTGTCTCTCTGGTGTCTCCTTTTCTTCCTTCCCTGAGCCTAAATTCATCCTCCTCACTACTATTCCTGCCTATAAATCCCTCCTATACCTCCTCCTTTGCTATTGGCTGTTCATCTTTATAATTAAACTAATCAGAAGCCTTAGGAAGGCAAGGTAAAACAGTAACACATATTTACATAATTAAACTTATGCAAGACATCTTTACACAGTTAAGCAAATATTCTGCAACAATTTAACATCATTTTCATTCATTCATTTCCCTCCCTACCTTCTCCATAACTCCACATCCTATAGCTCATCATCTTTCCTCCTTCAAACTAGTATGTTCTTCTTAATTTTTATTACAAGTACTCTAATATGCTCTCAATTTCTCACCCCTTAATATCTTTTCATCCCCTCACCATTCCCTTTCTAATTATGACTTAAGCAAATATAAAAATACTCTCAAAACACATGCTTCAATTGAATTTTTAAACATCAGAGAAAAACAAATGAGCTTTATTTTACTTAATATAATGAATTCTGTTTGCATCCAACCAGGATGTTCATATTTAATCTGTCAGGCTACCATATATGATTTAATAACTGTTTCTTGAGCCACAACTCACAGACCATAAAATCCACTGTTTAAATTATGATTTAATGAAGTTGTTCTCAACATGTGGATCATGATCACAGGGGTTGCCTAAGACCACCTGAAAATACAGATATTTATACTCTGATTTATTACTGTATCTAAATTACAGTCATTAAGTATCAGTGAAAATTATTTTATGGTTGGCAGTTACCACAGCATGAGATATTGTTTTAAAGGGCCATAGCACTAAGAAATTTGAGAACCACAACCACATGGTTGTGCAACCATCCACACTATCTAGTTTTAGAGCATGTATGTCATCCCAAGAATAAAATGTATGCATTAGCAGTAACTTTCTATTTCTACCTCCCATTATCCCTTGACAATGTGGTCAGAAAAGAACACCTTGTAAGACTAAGTAAAAATAATATAGCTACTTTTGCCGAGAAATGGTTTTCTCAGGATTCTAAGACAAAATCAACTAAAGTAAATCAAAGCATTTATATTAGAAACTAATCCTACTTAAACAGTTCCCACATTTACAAAATTAGCTTTAAATTCACCAAACTCAAACTCTGAAGTCTTGATTTATTCCTGGCTTCTCTGATGTGGGATAAAACTTAGACTCTGTCAAACTCTTCCTAGCTGTGATTAGTCTTGTAGACTCAGTTTTGGAAAGTCTACAGGTGTTTGTGGTGGACAATTGAAATTCATATTTGGCTGTTATCTTGTCCTAATAATGGGACTTATTTGGCAAATGTTAAAGTGGCCATATTCCTCTTTGCCTGCAGACAATCACAGCAGCAAATGTTATGTCTCCTGGTGAAACTTTTGATGCATATGCTGTATGTATTATCTTGTCACCTCTTTTGTTTTGATGCCAAAGAGTTCACTTTTGTGTCCCAAAAACTTTTAGTATCTTCTGGCTAAGAATATATTTCAGTTCATGACCAAGGAATACATACTAGATTCTTTTCTTTTTGTTTTATTGAAAAGATTTTTGTATGTAATATATTCTGATTATAATTTCTCCTCCCCATATTTCTTCTAGTACCTCCTGAACTCCCCTCCCATTCATATCCATACCTTTTCTGTCTCGTTTTAGAAAAAATATAGGCATCTAAGGAATAATAATAAGATAAAATCAGATAAATCCAACAAACAGGCATCTAAGGAACAACAGTAAAATAAAATAAAATAAAAACAAATTGGGATATTATAAAGCAACCACATGAGAAAAAGAGCAAAAGAAAAAACAAGTTGGGAAGTGTTACTGCATGCCTTCAATCCAGCACTCAGGAGGCAGAGCCAGGCAGATCTCTGAGTTCAAGGCCAGCTTTGTATACAGAGCAAGTTCTAGGATAGACTCCTCTCCGAAGCTGCAGAGAGAAAGCCTGTCTCACCCCCGCCTCCCCAAAAAAGAAAAACAAGTATGAAAAGAAAAGAAAAAGCACAAGAAATGCATATACATACAGACACGCAAACAGAAATCCCATAAAATCCCCAAACTGGAAGCAAGAATATGAACGTAAAGTACCTGTAGAGGAGAAAAAAAAATATTTCTTGACTTAACATTATGAGACAAAGAAGTCCAAAGATGCTGCTGGGTTTGTTTTCTATTGGTGTACATGAGGATTACCCTTTAGAGTGTTTTGTTTCCCCAGTGAGACTTCCTTGCAGAAAACTAATTTTTCATTTGCAAATGGCTATCAGTTGAAGATAGCTACTGGGTTAGGGATTCTTAGCTCTGTTAAATCTTTTCATTTTAGTCTTAAGATGAAGTTTGTTTGCTTTAGGATTTGTTAGAGCTAAAATATGTAAGAAGAAAACATGGCAGCAGTTTACTTATAAAAACTCTTACAGTGGGGCGATGGTAGGGCACCCCTTTAATCCCAGCACTCAAGAGGCAGAGCCAGGTAGATCTCTATGAATTTGAGGCCAGCCTGGTCTACAGAGCAAGATCCAGGACAGGCTCCAAAACAACGCAGAGAAACCCTGTCTCGAAAAACAAAACAAAAAAAGAACTCTTACAAATTGACTCTGCAAAGACTGATATTTAACACTGATAAGTGTTGTCGGTATATATGTATGAGTGGATGCATGTGCCTGTGTATGCATATGTGCACACAGATGCAAAGAACTGGTGTGTATATGTGTATAGAAGCTAGAGGTCAATACTGGATGTCTTTGGTCACTTGCCAACTTATTATTTTTATACATAATCACACTAAATCTGGTTTTCACTGTTTTGTTCAACTGCCTGGCCAGAGAACTCCATGAATGTACCTATCTCCCCTTCCATGCATATAATAACAGAGACGGTTTGAAAGAGAATGGCCCCTACATGCTCATATATTTGAATGCTTGCCCCCACATGCTCATATATTTGAATGCTTGGTCTTCAGTTGGTAGAACTCTTTGGAAAGGATTAGGAGGTGTGTCCTAGTTAGAGGATGTGTGGCTTTGTTGGAGGAGGTGTGTCACTGTGGGTAGACTTTGATGTTTCAAAAGCTCACATCAGTCTCAGATAGCATTTGTGCAGTTTCATTGTTGTTGTTTCAACAGGTTCATTCTAAGCTACTCTTCTAACAACATGCCTACCTGCCTGCTTCCAACATTCTGCCATGATGACCATGGTCTCTGTGAGGCTTCAGAATAAATGCTCTTTTGTGTTAGTTACCTTGGTCATGGTCCTTTGTTACAGCACCAGAACAGTAAATATGATAACTATACTTGGATTTTACATACATGCTGGGGATATGAACTCAGGTATACATGCTTGACTAGTGAATACATTACCAACTTTGACAAATGAATAATTTCACTAAAGAAAAGCATCACTGTGGTACTCTCTTTGCAAACTTTCATTTGGTATTGTAGACATACCTTAGAATATCTTGTCTATTATATCTATTAATCAGAACAACTTAGTCAAAATCCCTAATGTAAAATTTAACTGTAGGAATATTTTATAGTAAATATACCTAAAATTTGTTTTCCTGAGTATTATATGATACTAAAAATAATTTAGGGGACCAATTGCCTAGTCCAATGTTTCTTGTGCTTTTATTTAATTATATGGTTACCTAATGAAACTTGTTAAAATGTAGCTAATTAGATTCTGATTCAGTAGGGTTACAGTGAGATCTGAGCATCTCCATTTCTAGCAAACTCTAAGAATCTGCCAATGCCACAGTCCCCAGATTCTCCTTGACAAATCAAGACTTCACCAAGTTTCTGTGTCTCACAGTTTGTGTCAGAATTATGAATGCCCTAATCTAGACAACTGCATATAGAGCAACAACATGAATGTAGTCATTCATCCCTTTCTTGTCTAGGCAAAGAGACAAGAAACATGAATTTGAGAAGAATGCAAGAGTAATAATGACGATGAGATACAGTAGTGAAAAAAAATATAGGGATGCAAAATTTCAAAAGAAACTTAGCAGAATATACCTGACTGTACCCAGCAGAATAAAATAAATGAATAAGAGAAAGGACACAGACAATATCAGTATACTATAGCATTGGTGGTACATGTTTTGTTCACTAAATAAATTCCATATGTGGCAAAAAAACCAAGATTGCTGCAATTGTAACCAATATTAATTTCCTAAAATACTTTAAGTTGATATTAAAAGAAATTGAGCAGGTAAGAGATAATTTGATAATTGAAAAGATATTGTTCTAATTTCAGAACAAAATGTCAATTATTTTCTTTTGTTTATTTCTACATCACAACAGCTATATAGTATTTGGTAATTTTTCTTGAGGAATGTCCAAACCTATAGTAAAATATTGTAAAAGTTGGAAAAATAGTATAGTGGAAAAGGACAGCCTATTCAAAATCTACTTAATCATCATGTGAGTTTGTTATAGCATGGATAGCATGTAGTGATTTTTCTATCATAGACTATTTACTATTCGTTGTTTTATTTCTTTAGTTAATACACAAATGGAAAGGGAAAGGAGAATCAGCCATTTTCAAAAAGTAACTCCTGAAATAGTAGAGTGATAGGAGGTTAAAAAGATATGTTTTATTGCTAGCGTCTTCCATCCCAGGGAATAACTACGTAGGTTCTTGCAAAGCCTCTACCAAGCAACTGTGAAGTCAGAATGGATCACCTACAAGCCACATGACCTTCTTGTACATAAATATACTGAAACAAAGTATTAATCATAATATTTGACAGAAACCACCATCATTAAGTGACAATGAATCAGTGTTTCTGCTGTAATGATATTTTACAAGAAGTAAAGAAAACTATTGAGTAAACAGTATCTCTTGTTTATTCACTAAGCCAGAGAAACAAAGCCTTCTTACTTTTAAACTTTAGAACATAAGTGTTTTACAGTTGGTCTACTTATAAGAATCTTCAGGTTATTTCACAGGGATTTTGCTCTAGATAAGCAACACATGTGATTGCCACAAAACAAACATATTTAAAATAGCAGAGAAAATAAATTCTATTGTTTTCTCTCCTTGTCTGTTTCTGTCCTCCCCAACCACATGTGTGTGTGTATGTGTATGTGTGTGTGTGTGTGTGTGTGTGTGTGTGTGTGTGTGTGTGTGTATCCATTCCAGCTAACTAATATTTACTGTCTAAAATCTCTACTTGGTTAACTCTTCAAAATAATTTTCCAGTCATTATATTTATATGTTGGTACCATCATTATCATTTCTGTCTCTTCTTTTAGGAACGATATTATGAGTTTTGTAACAGAAAATAGTAAATGCAAATGAATCATGAAGATTCTTTAAATGAAACTTAAGCTTATTAAAATAGTTGAGTCATTTTTGTCTCTCTTCTATGAGGACAATAAAAAAAATCCACTTAGCCAAAGTCAGTTTCACTTCATCATTTTCTAGGTCTCCTTAACCTGAAGAAACTTTCAGAGATTTTCATCTAAGGGATTCATACACGTGTCTGACACTAAGCAGAAAGTATGGCTTAGTTTTCTTTTTTGGGTGATTTTAATCTTCTTTTGCATAATGACACTTAGATTGCTTGAGATAGTAACCAAAAACCATGATTTCTTCTTCATTGTTAATTACAGTGCATTTTCTCTGTTTACCATCTACACTTTCTCTGATCAACACTTTTGTTACAATATGCTCGTTCTTATTAACTTGATAAATGATTAAATATTTGGTATTTGGAGGAATTTTAAATACAGTAATCTGAGGACAACCCTGGAAATTAATTTTTGAATATAGGTCAGTTATCAAAACCCATATAATGCATATATTTCCAATCTATGATTACACAATGATCCTGAGTTCTATTAGCAAAGGCAAGTTAGTGTTGTTTCAGTCAGCTATATATTTTCTCAAATGCAGGTAATCATTGCACAACTTATAATTCTTTAAGATAGAGGAATGTGTCCTCTAGGTACAATGGGTAGTTCAATTAATGCCTCTATTATCCCATGTAGAGATAATGAAGTTGCTTTAGAAATTTTAACTTTAATTATACAATGTTATTGTTTTTATCCAGATTAAGGAGTGAATTCATATTCAAACAGAACTTTTGTTTTTTTGTCCAAAACCCTAGTCATATTCTTGTGTTTGAAGAGATCAAACTTTAGACTTTCCTCCTTATCTTTGCAGGAAACAATTTGAACAAGATTCTTGATAACAGTTTAAGGAACAATAGCATCCTTGCTATCTGACCCCTTTAAGTATGTTGCCATTTTGCTCTTTCTTAAATAATGAAATTATCAAATCACTTCAGACACCTCCCCCATCTTTGATATTTCTGCATAATAATTATCTACCTACTGACCCTTATAGATAATGTTTGTTTATGAATGTTTATGAAGAGAAATAATAGAACAGGACAGTTTCTATTAGAAGAAAAATAAGCAATAATGACTTAGACATTGTAATCCTTTTCTAGCTTATACTGATTTGTGTATGTATAATCCTATGAACAGGAAATTTCCAATGTCTGAGGACGTTGCCACAATGTGTGTTTTAAATAGATTCTGGCTTTAAAAGTTTTCAGCCATCTCTGAGCAAGTGATGTCAATTTTTTTCCTGACATTTTACTCATCTGTAAAGACTGCTTGTTCCTGATATTTCTCTCTCAAAGCTGATCTTGTGGGGTGACTGAAGGCTTTAAACTAGTGAGAATTGTCTATTTTATGCACATACAAATTACTCAGACAGCTTCTCTAATGGTGAGTAGATTAGTTATATGTCCAGACTTTTTGGAAGAGGACCACTGTTTTCTTTTGGAATACTAATGTATTAAAAATAATTCAAATATAAATGCACAAGTTTAAATAATATTGTATCAATGGACAAACACTATCTAGAGTGATACTAGATTAATTTACCAATGAAAAGTGCTATTCTGACAATTTGTAGAGAAAGATGGCTAATTTTAACATGACACATACATATGAGAAATAAAATATGTTAACATTACAGCATGAAATTCTAAATAAAATCTACCATAAAATGTAAGAATGTATGCAGTTTTCTTTTTGGTTGTGGAACAGAAGCTGGGTGGGTGGAGACATGTGGGATCTAAATAGCACAGAGAATACACTTCGTTATTCATTTTGGTTAGATGGGTGAAAATTACTAAGGGGTATGGGTTACAGCCAGCTAAATAAGCACCAATTCATTTTGGTAAAGATGATGCAATGCTTCATGGGTATTCAAATTCTCTATTGGGAAGCACAATGGAATCTAAAGGTGAAAGAATCACCACTTATCAGATTAATTTTGGTTAATCATACCTTTTTTAAATGGAATCTTCCAAAATTCATTGATGAATATATAATTTTTTTTGGGAGGGGGTTTCGAGACAGAGTTTCTCTGTGTAGCTTTGCGGCTTTCTTGGAACTCACTTGGTAGCCCAGGGTGGCCTCAAACTCACAGAGATCCACTTGCTCTGTCTCTCGAGTGCTGGGATTAAAGGCATGTGCCACCACCACTCAGCTCAAATATATAATTTCTTTAAACACACATTACTTTTCTTTAATTGGTGTTCTATAAGATATAGGCTGTGTTAGAGAAACAGTTCTGAGTTTCTGCAATTTTCTGCTCGCTTATGATGGCTGACGACCAAGAAGACATATTTAATTTCTTAGTTTGTAGTACCATCCAAGCATTGAGGGAGGTGAGATGTACTTAACAACAGAAACACTGAAGGAGGTGGTATCCCCTCTGAGACTCTTTTCATTATTTTCCAACATACAAAAATGTTTTAAAACAAAATCTGAATGGTTGACACAATGATTCATTTTCTTTTTCTAAGAAGATAGAGTGTATTTTGTGTTTTTCAATGAAGGAAAGGAAGAATCACATGCTTAATATATTTTGTCATTTGATTCAATTGCATATCTGTTACTGACAACTTTTGCTTAAAAAACAGGAGAGTAAATTTTGAATCAAACAATTAGTTAACTGAAAAACTTATGAGACTGAGCTATTTTTGGTCACTAAATTTGTTCTGCTGCAGTATTTAGATAGAAATGAATAGTCTTTATATAATAATTTTTGAAATGACACATGGAAATGTCACAAACTATGTCAGATATTAACAAAATATTGTATGTGTTGAAAAAAATCACTAAGGAAAGGGGAATATAGAAACTTCTGAAGAACATTACAAAAAAATCAAGGTAACTCCTACATAAAGTGTGAATGTTTGGGTTTGATAGTAACAATGCCTATATAAATAACAGACAGTGAAAACTCAGAATATAAAAAATCATTAGGGTTTAATGAATTGATTTGGGGGAATAAAACAAAATTTCAAAGAACACGCCGGGCGGTGGTGGCGCACGCCTTTAATCCCAGCACTCGGGAGGCAGAGCCAGGAGGATCTCTGTGAGTTCGAGGCCAGCCTGGGCTACCAAGTGAGTTCTAGGAGAGGTGCAAAGCTACACAGAGAAACCCTGTCTCAAAAAACCAAAAAAAAAAAAATTCAAAGAACAAATTTTCAAAATGTAATAATTGGGATGTCAAAATAATTTTGAGTAAAATAAATTTTAAAAAATGGATTTAATGGTTAATCTTAGTTGTCAAATTGATTAGATCTGGAGTCTACTAAGAGGCAAGGCTCTGGACATATCTCTGAGGAATTTTTTTCATTAGGTCAACTGAAATTGGAGGACCTAACCTAAATGTGAGCAGCACCTTTGGGTAGCTAGTCAGAAATAAGAAGTTGAAGGGAAATGTTTTTACTTTTTGCCTATTTGCCCTTTTTTAGCCCTGGTGAATTCCTCTACCCTTTTCTGGAATTTATCTACCCTCTGGCAGTGGCTCCTGATGTTGTTACTGCTATCCTTCACTGACATCAAAACTTGGCCTCTTTGGTTTACCAATGTAGACTAAACACCAGTCAATCCTCCAGGACTTCAACAGAAAATTGCGGCTTCTAATTTATCCAGTCACTTGGATTGAGCAGTTAATGTCCTCTCAGGCTTCCCAGCATCAAGACACCCATTGTTGGATCAAGATCAGATCCTCAAAGCCAACCTAATAAACACCTTTAAATATATATATTCATTCTAGCAATTCTGTCCTTATAGAGAACCCATCTAACCCATTGATACATTGCTTTAATATGACTTACTGAACAAGACAATTTCAGTAATGTCTACAAAGCATCAGGCTTCAATTACAGTGCTGATTTCTAAAGCAGTAGAACAAATATAGACCCCAACCAGTAGTCAATAACTGTTTCTTCCTAGGCACCCTCTCCATGTAGAATTTTTTCTTGTTTATTTTCTTGGTGGTGGACATTATGACAAGGATGAGATGGGACTACTAAAGATTTGGAAAGTGTTTTCTTATTCCATCACTTATTTGATTCTTGAATTATTTGCTCCTTTGGTGTTTACCATTTTCGTTCTTTATGTACTGTAAACACAAATATCCTTCTCAGATGACTAGTTGACAAATATTCTCTTTAACTTGTTCAGTTTATTAAAAAAACCCTGTAATTTTAGAATGAATATGAGTTAGCAAACATAAATTTAAAAATAAAACACCTCTTTTCACACAAAAATAAATGAATGTTTCTTAATTCTTGGTGACAAACTTAAGTATCAAATAGTTCCATGATTTTCTGATCCTGTTTTCAATGAGCAAAGGTGAATAAAGGTGATGATTATAAATTACTGTGTTAAGATATGGGAGTTCAAGAAGGAACATGTTAGTTTATTCATAGTTTGGGAAAGAAAAGAATGTGTATAGACAAGAAAAATTATTATTTAATACATAAAAAAAATAAAAAGATGAAACCTGGTAAGCACAGAGTAGGGGAATGGCTGGAAAATGCTATAGATGTAGGTAGATTTCATGGAATCATCAGTCCTCATAGCTTTGATAAGAACATGGGCATACTCTTCTGTGATGAGCAGTTGAGCTGAAATTCAAATAGGAATCTAAAGGCAATAAGGAGCTTAAATGTCTAGAAAGTAGTTTTTCTGATTATATGTATTACGTTTTTCAACTAGCTCATACACTCATTCATTATTAAGAGATGTTGTGATTAAATTATACCTTTGAAAAGTGATAAAGAGTGTGCAATGCATTCCACAGTAGTAATGAAAAAAGATCCAACAAGAAGTATAACATTTTTATTATTGAGGCGCAGTGAAGAAGCACTTGGGGTTAGAAAACATTAATTTGTAGTGGCTTTTCAAAGCCAATAATAACTTTTTACAAATCAACTTCTAACAGCAAAAGCTTGAGAATTGGCATGACAGATTGGATAGATCACACTATGAAACTCTCTATATGAGAAAGAAATAGAATCTTAAGAATTTACAGCTAATGGTTTGTTTTGTTGCTATCAGACTATATTGAAGACAATTTCACAGTTTATCAATATCAAACAGGAAGTCTTTCTGAATATAAGATAAAACCAAAACCACCCATGAATGCTGTTTTAATACAAATTTAAATAGTAACAACAATGCAAAGCCCTCTAAATAATGCTTAACAAATATTCTTCTCTCTGTGCTAAGTAGAATTACTCTACTTCTTCCCCTAAAATATGTCTAGTGTTTCTCAATTTCTTCTTCTACATAGACTGAACTGTTTCTGATTTCTAGAATGATACCCCATATCTTATTGGAGTGTTTAATTTTTCATTGTACATTTTCCCATGTAGTAGTAATATACTTAGCTTGACTGACAATAGATAATTATGGTGACTCTTCATTTGAGGGCATCAGTGGAGGACAAAAAATTATGCACTATCATCATTAAACAATATTAATGTGTGTCAAGTAGGAAAGCAAAATTAAAGTCAACAGTAAGCAGTTAGACTGAAAGAATAAAGGGTCAGAAAAAAAGGACATGATTTTGTGAAGATGAGTTATGGGGAAATGGAGCTGGAGGGGGAAATAAGGGATGTATATGATCACATTTCATTGTATAAATATATAAAATCTCCAAGAATACTTCAAGATAGTGACTCCTACAAATGAGAGAAACTGCACCCACAGAATCTTAACCCACCTAAACAAGACATGCACAATGAGAGCTCTAGTCAACATCACAACAGTGATAGGGACAATCTCACATGGCTCCACCCTTAGATGAAGAGTTATATGCGATCAATGATTTCTAAGAGGGGAAAAATGAATCTTCTCCTGGAACAATGCCTCTGTTGGGTTATCAAATCCCAAATGGTCAGACCTAAGGCCATATAAATATAAGCAACTGTAAATGGACACAGCAAGTTTTATATATATATATATATATATATATATATATATATATATATATATATATGAGAGAGAGAGAGAGAGAGAGAGAGAGAGAGACTCTAACTACAAATACAGAATATTTAAAAGATTTTATATTTAAAATGTTTAAAATGTCAGGGAAAACTTTTGTTTCTAATTAAAGTTTAGTGATGACATGCCTCCCCACTATGGTGGAATGTTATTCCTAAACTATTTTCCTTAGTCATGGCGATTTACCAAAGTGACAGTAAAGCAACTAATGCATGGTAAATTCACTTTCTATTTTAATGTTAATGAGAGCAACAAATAGTAGCTACAAATATGATTTATTAAAATTTAACACACCTCCAGAAAGTAAAGAGTAGTCCTAAGCCAATCTTTCGAGACAAGGTTTCTCTGTGTAGCTTTGCGCCTTTCCTGGATCTCACTCTGTAGACCAGGTTGGCCTGGAACTCACAAAGATCCGCCTAGCTCTGCCTCCCGAGTGCTGGAATTAAAGGCGTGTACCACCACCGCCCGGCTGAAATTTTTTGATTCTTTACAGTGATTTTATTCACCTCAACAACAAGAAATTTTTCATTAATTGTATCTATGCTGTGAAAACAATTCCTCTTTTAATCAAACCATACACAACCAGACATATCATTAGCTGAACAGAATCTAAAGCAGGGTATGGGATGCTGCTGATAGATAAAGACAAAACCAAACAAAAATACAGAAAGAATCGCATGCTGTGTGAAATAAGGACAAATATCCAGAAGACCTAATCAGTGTACCTGGTAGATACAAAGAAGTCATAAAGTTAGACTTTAGATTATTATTAGCAACAAACAGTGAAAGCTCTTGTTATTAATCTTTCTAATCAAAGAAGTTATTTCCTTAAGTATAAACTAAACAACAGAATTCAACAATGTTTCATAATTTGGGGAACAGAAGATACTAATAAGAAAACACATAATTCTACCCCATCTTATTGAAGACTATATGACAATATTCATAAGTACATAGATGCAGGATAAGGGGAAGAGTCTACACTTGACAATAGCATATCTAGACAGGAAAGTTTATCATCTGAAACAATTAAGAATCAACACTAAAGAATAATATATGTGGGGTACTTTGAAAGCATGACTACAAATTATTTGACACCTGGCCTATTAAAACATGAAGTTGAATTTTCCTCTTCTTAAGAAAAGGCTACCTTTGTCTATTAGCTTCTATTTAATAATTATGATGCATAACGTCTGAGACAAAGTGTGGAAAGGCAATAGAGTTTCCCTTTAGTTTTATGTGTGGTTCTCAAGATGCTTACAGTGGAAACTTAAACGATGTTAAGAAAGTGTTTTCAGTTGACAGCCTTTGCTAAAATCTCAGCATTTCAGCAAGAATGAGTTACCATTCATGTATTAATGAAATGC
This sequence comes from Peromyscus eremicus, assembly GCF_949786415.1. Classification (NCBI taxonomy): domain Eukaryota; kingdom Metazoa; phylum Chordata; class Mammalia; order Rodentia; family Cricetidae; genus Peromyscus; species Peromyscus eremicus. Next base: position 37,243,380 of record NC_081439.1, read on the forward strand.
ATACAAGTGGCTGCAGTCCCTTTCACTCTCAAACTGTATGAAACAAAGAGAGCAAGAACTCCTAGTTGAGTACAGTCAGTACTTAGTAAAGAACAACACACACACACACACACACACTATATATATATATATAAAACTTTGGTGTTAATCATTGAACTTGGGGCCTTGCACATGCTCTTCAATAGTATATTGATTGAAACTTGTATTAAATCATAGGTTATTGAAACAATTGGGAATTCCAAAAGTAGTAGTCTAGTGAGATAAGAATGAGGGACATTCATTGGGCAGCGTACGCCTTTAATCCCAGCACTTGGGAGGCAGAAGCAGGTGGATCTCTGTGAGTTCAAGGCCAATCTGATCTACAGAACAAGTTCCAGGACAGGCTCCAAAACTACACAGGGAAACCCTGTCTCAAAACAACAATAACAACAAAAAGAATGGGGGACATACCTGCTACTCTCATATACCCCAAGGATTAAAATAATTCTTGGATGTCCACAACATAGTGAATTTCAATTCATGTAGGATAGCATATGACCACAAGAAATGGTGAAATGTTTTTATATAATATCTCTTAAATATGTAGGAAGGTAAAATTTTACACAATCTAAGAAATTATAGTCTAAAAAGGAAGAATTTTCTTTCTTATATCCAGGACCATGTGAAGGAAACTGACTTGAGCATCTGGTGTAAGCATTCTAACTTTGAGACAGGTATAGATTTGTATATACATATATAATGATCTTATATGGAATTGAGCACTAAATGATTTCTAATTACATATAAGCTTTTTCGCCATATTGTCTTAGAAAATATGAAGATGCTTAAAAAGATATATCCATTAAGGGAAAAAATAGCATATATTTAAAATACAGCAAATTTGTTCCTAAATATTTTGATATCTAAAATAAATTGTAACATAGACAGTTACTCAAATTCAAGGTTCAGTGGTTACTAAAAACAATTGCTTGCTTTTTTTCCTACCTCTTTTACAAGAGTATCACTTTTGTAAAGAAAAATTTTGTGTCTATTTATTTTTATATTACTGCAATAACCCATACAACTTAATAAGATTACTTCATTAAAGTGGCGCTATATTTCTGCATAGAAGAATGTCAAGGAAGACATCAGTTTAACATAATTGTGATCTAGGAACCAGATCTTCTCTTATGAAAATCTAAGAATTTACCTTAAAAGCCCACAAAAGGGTATATAACACATATCTTTCAAATTATACTCCTGAAATATTTTTTATAAGTTTCATAGGTAAAAACACTAAACAGAAGAAAGCATAAGATTATTTCTCCTGGTGATTTTCTAGAATGTATCTGTTAATATTAGTACAAAATAATAGGTTATATCAGTAATAATTTCAGGATATAAGTTCAACTTGATTTGTAAATATATAAGAGGAAATATTTTGAAATAAAAAGATATTTTGCCTTTAGTTTTCTTTTCTTGTTGCTGTGATAAACTACCTTGACAAAAGCAACTTAAGGGAGAAAGAATTTATTTAGACTAGGAGTTCAAAGTTTCATCACAGTAAGGGAGTGAAGACATCCAATGTTTGAGACACCTGGTCGTTTTGCATATTTGGTCAAGATTCTGAAGACAGCATTGAACGCTGTTGTTCAACTTACTCTTTTCATTTTATACATTCTAAGATCCCAACTTAGGGAATGATGCTCCCCAATTTTAAGTTGAGTATCCCTCCCCCACTCAGTTAATAATCAACATAATTCCTCTCAAGCATGCCTGGAATCTAAGTAATTCCTCACAGATGTTCCTGGAGGAAAAAAGAAAAAAAATACTAACACACGCTTACTGAAGAGAATGAGTATGTTGAGAATTTTCTGGTTTCCATCATTGGACTATTTTGAATAAACAACAAATCAAAAAATTCATTACAGTCTCAAGGTCTGGCTTCATGGTTCCAGTCACTTGGCGGTTATCATCACCTTCATTTTCATTTGCCTTATAAACCTCAGATATCAATTTCCTACAAAGAAAGAAAGAAAGAAAAAGAAAACCAACATAATTCAGTGTAAGTATCTATGTCTGTAGCAAGTCTCAATTCTCAGTACAAATTATTTCTTTGGTATTTTATTTAACAAGAGCATATTCTTATATGTTTTAGAGAAATGTTTTTGATCTAATTATACTCAGTCAAGTGAATAATGTCAAATAATAAAAGTATATTTTATTCTGAGGCAATATAATGATGATGATGATGTTTGGCATTGTTACTGGTATATTTGTATTTTCTTTGAAGTCAGAGTTTCAATGTATAGCAATACAGGCCAGGTTTTTCTGATCTTATGGAGTTCATAGTCTACTTGACAAAGAAAAAAGTGTACAAATAAAGATCATAATGCCAGATGCTTCAAAAACAGGTCTTTTTTTTTTCTTTGAAAAGATATCTTCTGGCTAGAAACTACAAAAACTAATTTTAAAAAAGGAGCTAAATCTGAACACTGTAAGCTGGTTTTTACAAAACTATACTCATTGGAATGCAGATAAACAATTCTAAAACAGTTCTAAAGTTGGTATACTGGTATAATGAAGCTGAATGAAAAAAAAAAGTAAAGCTGGTGGGATTCAGGCTTTTCACCACGAGAATGAATAAGAGGTTCTACATAAAGGAGACAGAAAAAGTTCCTTTAACGCTAGATTAGAATTGGATACCTCAATATAAACTCATTTTAGCTTTATATAATATAGATGGATAGGTATGCACAGAAATAATTTTCAATAGATTTTTCCTATTTTTCTTTTATTGAAAATATAACTTATCATTTCTGTTGGAAATCTCTGCTCTGGTATCACTCCTCCTATTCCAGACCCTGCCCCTCACAAAGCCCACCAAGGGTCAGCTCATCCCCTGGGCTGCTCAAGACCACGCCTACAGGGTATTTAAGATCTGGTTGACAGACATGCCATGCGATTTTCTCTCCTGCCTTTCCAAGAGTCACCTGGGAGTTGCTTTACTCTATTTATTAATCTTGGACTTATTAATTTGGCTTGATTGGCTTATTGCATTGGCAGAGTTACCCACTACCAGGGGATGTATTTTTTACTTTTCAATTTCCCCTCACCCAAGTTCTCCAAGATCTTTCTTCCTTCCCCCTCATCCACATCCACACCCTTTCTGTCTCTCCTTAGAAAACAACCAGGAATCTGAATAATAATATTAATATAAGATCAAACAAGCAAAGGAATAGGACAAAGCAAGCAAAGCCAAAGAAAAAGCACAAGAAACACATAGAGATGCAGAGATACACATATTCTCACACACAGGACTTCCATTAAAAAACACAGTTCTCTCTATATACACGCAAAGGAATCATAAGGGTGGAAAACCAAAAATTCCACCCTGTAAGACAGAACCCACCCTTGACAATGATTGGGTGGCCAAGAACCTGAGACTAGATAGGCCAGGGACATAGAGTAAGACCAAATACTAATACTACTGTTCTAAAAATAAGTAGCAATAAAAGACTCCTATATGCTGCTATACTTATTCAGCCATCATCAGAAAGGCTTTCTCCTGCAGCAGAAGGGAACAAATACAGATGGAGACGCATAGTCAAACAATGTGCAGAGAGTGAGAGACCTTGGAATACTCAGTTCTTAATGGAATGTCATTATCAAATCTCTCTCCTCAGGGCTCAAGGAACCCTATGGAAGAGGAGGTTGAAACAGTGTGAGAGCCAGCATGCATAAAGGACACCCAGGAAACAAAGCATTCTAAATAGGGCAAGACTAAATTGTATATGAAATCATAGAGACAGTGGCGGCATGATCAGGGGTTCCATAAGTCTGTGACAGATGGAGTCCCAGTGCTGAGAGAAGTAGACAAGTCCCATCCCTAACTCAGAGGTATCTCTAATTGATAACCACTCACAAATGAAAACTGAGGTTTCTCTAACAGTCTCACTGGGGACACAAACCACTCTTAAGGATAAACCTCATGACTGTAGACAGCTAACACTAAAACAAAACAAAACAAAACAAAACAAAACCCAAACCAAAAACCTTCAGTGGTATCTTTTTAGATCTCTTTTATTTCATGTGAATGAGTGATTTTAACCTGTATGTCTCTATGTGCACTACGTACTTGCCTAGTAGCCCCAAAGATCAGAAGAGGATGTCAGATGACCTGGAACTGGAGTTACAGGTGGTTTTGAGCTGACATGTGGGTGTAGGGAATCAAACTCATGCAAGAAGAAGTGTCCCAACCTTTCAATAGGTTTTAAAATGGTTTAGAATACATACATGAGGCTCCCATCTGGACCAGAGGTGAGTGCCTGGGGTCATACCCAGAGAGGCTTGCCCCTAAGTCCCATCCCTGGGCACCAGCCATTCCAGGGAAGACCTGCCAAACTTGGCCCTAGTTTCTGCCATTGGGTTCCCCTTTTCCACGACCCCAGGCAGACCCAGCAATCTCCACGCCCTGCCCCACACCCATCCGCCCGAGACCCCAACCACTTACTAGACTCAAAGACCAGCCCCCAGCTCCCATCGTCCCGGAACTGAGAGCTGGAACAGAGAGCTTCCATCTGGACATAGAGAGGCTTCCTGAATCTGTCAGCTCTGTCTGGACCAAGAATGCTGGTAAGACCAAGAATGAATCCACAAAGAGATGAGCAGAGAGCAAATGGAATGGGATATGCTGTAGGATGTTCTGTATGGCAAATGTGTTGCTGATTGGTCAATAAAACACTGATTGGCCGTTGGCTAGGCAGGAAGTGTAGTCGGGACAAGGAGGAGAATAAAGCTGGGAAGTGGAAGGCTGAGTCAGAGACACTGCCAGCCGCCATGATGAGAAACAGCATGTGAAGATGCCGGTAAGCCACGAGCCATGTGGCAAGGTATAGATTAATGGAAATGGATTAATTTAAGCTGTAAGAACAGTTACCAAGAAGCCTGCCTCGGCCATACAGTTTGTAACCAATATAAGTCTCTGTGTTTACTTGGTTGGGTCTGAGGCTGTGGGACTGGCAGGTGAGAGAGATTTGCCCTGACCGTGGGCCAGGCAAGAAAACTCTAGCTACAGGGATAACTTTGCCAATACAAGCAGGGCACATGCACATCTCCATTGCACACTTTCCCCATAGCTAATCCTGTTTATAAGGCCGATGGTAATAATCTGTCTATTTAGGGATGGTGGTAATTATCTGTCTCCTTTTTCTCCTAGCACCTTGCCTCCTCCACTCTCTACAGGAATGCATCCACAAGGTTTCCAGAGTGGCCATTCACAAAATGCTCCTACACCCCTTTATCTCTGTGCCCACAACCCTGCCTACTCCCGACACCCCCTCCATTCCAAGTCCCTACACAGCTGGAAATAGACTTGAGTTGGCACCCTTATACCCAAAGAGGTCCGGATGTTAAGCTGGAGGTTTCTGGACAAAAAGATCCCTGCCCACCCCATCCGGCTTCCAGTAAGAAGCTGGCTGTTGCAGAAGTCTGTGAACTGGGCAAAGATTTGCACCAGAATCCCGTGCTTACAAAAGCCCACATAAAACATTGGATAAAACGAACACTTAGTTCCGGATTCCAAAGTACTCAGGTCACATTTACTGGACCCCTAACCCAGCCCATACTCCAACACCTAATCAAGCATGTCCCTGGCTCCCACACTTCTCTACAAAAGGCTCCTAACTCACTCCAGCTGCAAACTACATGGACCTCCTACTGTGAGGCTGAACTGGCCTGTCAGTGACTAATCCCTAAGTAAACCTGCCATTTACTTTTTAATTCGGCTCAATTGGATTTATTGCAGCAGCAGCAGAGAAGACATTCACATAGAATACTGGAAAATGCCTAACAATTGATTATCTAGAAGAAAATAAAGCCGAGATTTGTAGTGTTATTTTCCCAATGTGAATAATTCCATGATGGCAAATTTAAAGCTGCCAATGTGATAGCTCTGGATATGCTATCCGGAAGAAATGTGTGCAATATGCTTAAGTGCTAGCACTGCCATGCACATCATTGTACAAATGTCACTCCATGCAGTTTTCTTGTGGTTATGGTTTTACCTAATTGTTCAAACACAAACACTCTTTTTCTAAATTTGTAAAGAAGAATTTCAGAGAGACAGTCTTAAAGATCTGAACTATCAGTCAAATAAAGTTACCCAGAAAATGCAAAATCTACTGTAAAAAAACTCAAACTTATGTTTGGTGAACCAACATTTCGTTTTCTCAAATCACCAACTCCCAGTCACAATACTCACAAATCATCTCACCTGAATAATTTAACATTTTTTTAATGTTGATAAGTCTTTGAAAACTTTTGCTTGACCCAATTAACGTATTCAGTTTTGAAAATAACATTTCCTACTTCTTTATTCAGATGGTTGTGAGGCACCATGTGGTTGCTGAGAACTGAACTCAAGACCTCTGGGAGAGCAGCCAGTGTGCTTTTAAAAGCTGAACCACCTCTCCAGCTCCCCTACTTCTTTAAAACATCATAACTTCATATAATAGTTCTCTGATAACCAGCAGTTATTTGGTAATATATAGAAATACCTTCTCTGACATCTTTAGTTTAAGGAGCTGGTTAAAATCTCCATCCTTGAATCCTTGATTATGGCTGGGTTGCAAGTACTCGAGAGGTCTTCCTGGAGTTGAACCCATCTTCTCTGTAAGCAGCAATGTGTGTGGTGAGGAAGGGGCAACATAATCACTGTGGCCTGATGAACTGAGAAAATGAAATGAGTGGAGATGCAAGTCTACATCAAAAGACAAAAAACTTCCAGCTCTTCTGAACAAAGCATGCAAGAAGCCATGACATTTTGTGAATCCTTTGGAAAATTCTTAAATAATGGCATAAACCGCCATTATTAAATATCCTATAGTACGAAGTTGATGTATTTTTCTTTGTATAATTGTTTAGCACCACAGATAATACAAAGAAGTATCTCAGTGATCCAGCATGTATGGATTGATTAATGTGCAGTGTACAAATACAGACAGCTGACTAGAAGTGTGTCTTCCATTCAGTTTGTACTGAGAAAGCCTTCCAGGTGTTTGAGTAAATTGGAAAAACTACAATTGGTATTTTCTTCCCTCCTCTTTAACATCAACCACCCCAGTTTTCCTGTCTCCTTGACATTTCCTGCAGCAGCAGTTGTCATTTTGTAAGTGTGACCAAACAGGTTTCTGGTGGAAAAAAAAAATCCTAGAGATAAAAGGTTAAAAAAAGATCTTTATTTTGGTGTCACATTAGAAATCTTCCTTGTTCTAAAACAGTTTGATATTTCTAGAGACAATATATAAAATGTAAAGAACAAATAAACACAAATAAAATAATTACATTCTATTTGGCAAATAAAACATAACAGATTATTTTTTCTGCTTCATAATTATATTCCATTTTTCTCAGTTGTTAATAAATTAGCCTTTTGTTTGTTTATATAATTTACTGACTTAAGCTTACATGTTCTGAAATCTGATGCATAATTGAACTATATTTTGGGAGTGGTATTTGTCAATGTTAGAGGAATCTTAAATGTTCTCCAACTAGGGTCTTTCATTCTTGTCTTTTCTCATCCTTAAACACCACCACAAATATTCGTATAACATCCTGTTTTACTCTAAGTTTATATTTTAACACTTAGGATGGCTTGAGAATAGGGACAAGTATTGACGTTTTTTACCTCTTTTACTTTATATCATACATCTCCAAGTACTATTACCATGACCTATATGCCTCAAAGTGATTCATAAACAGTAATGCATTTCTGTTATAAGTCAATTTCTTACAATTTACTGCATTCCCTTCTAGAGGAAGAAAGGAAGGAAGATCATAAGACTAAGTAAGGAATCAAACAACACTTGCAAGTCTTGTCAGAACACAGTCAAATGAATGATGCACATTAAATGATGCCTTAGGGAACCATGAGAGATGCTCCAGGAAAAAAAAAAAAAGCAGAGGGACTTTTACTTCAAGTGCATTTTGTCCCTTGGGTTGTTCTTAGACAGGATTTTGTGCATTCTGTGACAAATATTTGCATTCAATTTGTAAGATTTATAAGACATGTTTATTTTTATTGGATGTCAGAACATAGCCTTAGAAATGAATGCAATGAAAGGATATGCTATGTGCTGTTCTCAGTGTACCCTGAATCTGTCTTACTTTCTTTCATGTTTTCTCAATATAATCTACAGTACATGCCAAGCAATTGTGCTTAAACTGGTCTGTACTGAAACAGTACTGGAAAAGGGCTGCTCTGCTAATATGTAGCATGTATTTACTGATATTTATTTACACGTTTTTCTGATAACTTTTTTCTGAACTCGACCTTCCTTGGATCATTGTTTTTTTTCTTTTATTCATGTATAAAAGTACACTGAAACTGAAGTAAGGTTGTCTACAGCATTAGAATGTAGTTGGCCACATTCTTCCAGGTCCTCAGGTCCCAGGTCTCAAAGACACAGATCTACATAAGTTGACATGTTGTGCTGGAATGGGGACATGGATGAAAAGTTACAAGAGGATGCAAGGACTCCTGCAGAATAAGGTAAGCAGGGATTACTATGGGGCTAAAAGTGAAAAAGTGGCACCATATATTGCATCATTTTTTAAGAGTAGTACTGCAATGTCTGATGTGCAACTGTAAGAATGTTGGGATTTAATGACAGAATAAAATCCTTGGTTTACTGTAAAGGGCACACTAGATCCCTGAGTATGAAATAAAATTAAGGAAAACATAGTGAAAACCCATAGCCAAGATAAAGTATTATGGTACTATTCTGAGTGACTTGGGCATTGGTCCATATAGTGATACAAGCAATAAATGGGGACAAGTCAAAGGATTTAGAAAAGACTATGACTGATTCTTTACATGATTATGAGCCAGAAAATGAAACACAAGAAAAAAAAATCTTACAAGCTGGAAAGAAAGTTTTTCCAGTGCAAGATTGGATGAGACTGAGTGGAGCAAAATCAAAAGTAAAAATGTCAGTTCCACTCGAAGACGAATGTCCTTGGCATCCACTCATCCACCTGAAATATTATATCCTCCTCTACCTGAAGACTATATGATGATTGTAATGAATTGGGGAAGAGAGACGATGATGTGCTGCTGTTCCTAAAGGGAGTTCCTTTGCTTTCTGTGAGTAAGGATGCATGACATGGGTTACCAGATTATGGAAAGAAACAGAAACTTTCTAAAATTAGACAGTGGTCTGATGAGCCATATCAAGTTTTTGTTTCTTGTTTTTAACAGGCAGTAAGTTGCCTGATGGTTGATGGGGAGGAAAAAATACTTATTGTTAAACAACTGGCACATGAGAATTATGTCAGACTAATGCAGCATGCCAGACTGCCATGCATCCCTTTCAAATAAAGGAGATATTAATGATTACAACCACCTCTGTGCTGATATTGGGCCTTCACGTACTCAAGAGTTAACTCTGGCTATGACCCTCTTCCCTCCAAGAGCAGACAATGCCTCAACCATTGACAGAAATAAATAAATAGGTAGATAGATAGATAGATAGATAGATAGATAAATGGAAACAAATAATGGCAAGACCCAATTTTATGGCAAAAGTTTATTGTTACTGCTTTAAAAAGAGCTTTTTCCTCTTGCTTTCATTAGTCATAATAATAATAATAATAATAATAATAATATGCTAAAAACTCTGTTAAAAATAAAAAATGGATTAATCCTTTAAATTTGTATTCTCCGTGAAAAAAAAACTTAAACTCTTTTGTTAAATACTTCAGCTAACTTAACACTGGCTTCTGCTATTTTATGCCTCTATAAAATATTAAATTTAACAATGGTCTTATATACATTGCCAAGCCTTTTCAGGAATTTTGTCAACAGTTTGATATAACCCACACCACAGACATTCCATATAATTCTCAGGGTCAATATTTTGTAGGAAGAGCTAAGTGACAACTTAAAAGTTATTTCAAAATAAAGGAGAGACATCAACATGGCTTCAAGCGGTGGTGTAGACCTCATAATTGAGGGCTTGTAGAGGGAGTATGGGTGAGGAAGGACTTGGTTTACTTTAACAGTCTAGCTACTGGGAGTTTGGCCATGCTCCAGTGAATAGAGGGACTGCACAAATTGGACTTGCTTATTTTTTTCCTTTTTTTTGGGGGGGGAGCTCACAAGGGGTTAAATCTTATATGATGAAACATTAATTGTTCAATATTCAAAGTTAGATTAATTGCCCTCCTCAAAAGCTCTTATTTCTACGTTATTGAGATGTTCACTGTTACAGGTATTCAAACACATTTAAAAACTGATAATGTTCAAGTTTTCACTGGTAGGGATTGTAGGAAATTTTGTTATGAATGGCAAATTCAACACATCACTAGGATCGCTTTTAACCTATAAGGTCAAACATTTGAAGAATGTATACATTGAACTCTTAAGAAACAACTTTTAAAAAATAAAAGGGGGAATTGCTCCCCAAGTTATTCTTGTTAATACCTTATTTACTTCAAATTTTTTATTTTATTTTACTTTATTTTACATTATAATTTAATTCTACATATCAACCAAGGATTCCCTTGTTCTCCCCACTCCCGCCCCCCTCCCCTTCCCCCAGCCCACCCCCCATTCCCATCTCCTCCAGGGCAAAGTCTCCCCCGAGGATTGAGATCAACCTTGTAGACTCAGTCCAGGCAGGTCCAGTCCCCTCCTCCCAGGCCGAGCCAAGTGTCCCTGCACAAGCCCAGAGCACAGGACCCAGTCCCACTGCCTGGATGTGGGACCAATCAACTGTCTCACCTATTCAGAGGGCCTGATCCAGTTGGGGGCCCCTCAGCCATTGGTTCATAGTTCAGGTGTTTCCATTCGTTTGGCTATTTGTCCCTGTGCTTTATCCAACCTTGGTCTCAACAATTCTCTCTCATATAAACCCTCCTCTTTCTCGCCAACTAGAATCCCGGAGCTCCACCCGGGGCCTGGCCTTGGATCTCTGCATCCAGTTCCCTCAGTCATTGGGTGGGGCTTCTAGCACGACAACTAGGGTGCCTGGCCATCCTATCACCAGAGTAGGTCAGTTCAGGCTGTCTCTCGACCATTGCCAGCAGTCTATTGTGGGGGCATCTGTGGATTTCTGTGGGCCTCTCTAGCACTTTGCTTCTTCCTATTCTCATGTGGTCTTCATTTACCATGGTCTCCTATTCCTTATTCTCCCTCTCTGTTGTTGATCCAGCTGGGATCTCCCGCTCCCCCAAGCTCTCTTTCCCTCGACCCTTGCCCTTCACTACCCCCACTCATGTCCAAGCTGTTCATGTAGATCTCATTCCATTTCTCTGTCATTGGGCGATCCCTGTGTCTTTCTTGGGGTCCTGTTTTCCACGTAGCCTCCCTGGTGTTGTGAGTAGCAGTCTAGTCATCCTTGTTCCACATCTAGTGTCCTCCTATGAGTGAGTACATACCATGTTTGTCTTTCTGAGTCTGGGTTACTTCACTCAGGATGATTTTTTTTCTAGATCATTACTTCAAAATTTTAAAATTTACTCCAATGGAGATATACTGCTCGGGCTCACTGCCATTCTCAAGGTCCTCAGCCCTATATGTGGCCATTGTCCTGTCCCTTATGTTATAAAGAACTAGATCACTGGGTATAAGGGTGAAGTTTTCTGACATTTTCTAAGCAGTTCCCTGGAATTTCCAGAGAAGGAATAGCAAAAGGTATTCCTGATGCCTTGCAAGGGCATGGATCCTCCTTTCTGATGGCAAAGCATCATGCACAGTGTTTTGCATCTAGCATTGCATTCACCATATGTCTTTTCATACTTCTCTTAGCATGTCTATGGCTCCAAATGAGAATGAATGCCTGAGAACCCTCATTTTTATCTACCATGCTTGTTATTCTTACTTTAAAAAATAAAAAGGGGCAGGTGTCAGAACATGGCCTAAAGAATGACATGGTGAACAATGCCTTTTGGAACTATGAGAGAGGCTCCAGGGAAAAAAGGCAAAGTGCTATTTACCTCAGGTGCATTTTTGTTCCCTGAGTTGTTCTTGGATGGGATTTTGTGTAACCTATGATAAATATTTACATTCAATTCATAAGACATGTTTACTTTTATTGGCTGTCAGAACATAGCTATAGAACCCAATCTGGTGAAAGGATATGCTGAGTGCTGTCTTCAGTGCTCCCTGAATCTGAATATGGCCTTCTGTCTTACTTTAATGTTTTCCCAGATATAATCTACAGTATTTACCAGGCAATTGTGTTGAAATTGTTCTGTCCTGAGAAAGTTCTGGGGAAGGACTGCTCTGTTAATATGAGCATGTGCTTACTGACATTTATTTACATGTTTTTCTGATTACATTTTTCTGAACTCAGCGTTCCTTGGATCATTGATTTCTTTGTTTCATTCATGTATAAAATTATACTAAAGCTGAAGCAGGATTGTCTACAACATTAGCCTGCAGTCTTCCCCATTCTTCAAGGTCTTACAGATACAGATCTGCATAGGTTGATGAAAGTCAACAAATGTTGGGGGGCAGCCCCAGCAATTGCCAGGTCCCAAAAATCATGTAAGGAGTTGGCAAGGCAGGGTTGACTCAGGTCACTAGTTGTTGGAGAATTTTGCATCCTGAGTGACTGGCAGTCCGAATGTTTCTTTATTTTTACAGAATTCAGTAAGCAGAGACAGATTCATGCTGTTCCAAAACATTTCTGTTTCCAGACACATGTTCAACTTCCTCTTGCATATCTTTTAGTCATCATTGATAAACTGTGACAAAAACAGAGTTATCTCTCACAATCATTTTTACTCATCAACTCCATAACTCAACTTGTAAGAATCTAGAGGCATATGACAGTCTGTTCTCAGGCTGGCAGCTCTTGTAGCATCAAGGACTCTAGACAGAAAGAAAATCTCCAAGCCAGTTCAGGCAGATTGCTATGTCCCAATCTGTATATTATTAACTCTTAACGGTCAGGCCAAAGCTGCTACAATTATTATCCAACTTCTGGAATAATAAAATGTTTGCATTTTATATCCTTTATTGAATTTATTTCCATGTATAATCATGGCATTCTTTTGCTCTTTAATCATATGACAACACAAGTGGCTTTGCATGAGTTAACTATTCTTAGGAAGGGAGGTCTTAAAACCTCATTCTTTATCAATTTTCTAAATCATTCTTTGCCCATCAATAAAATTCCCTGTGTAGGCCTGAGGTAACTTCAGCTAATCTAACTGTGTTGATTTATATGTTATGTATATTAGGAAGAGACTTGTAATCAGATGTGTGGCCAGCTCCTCTAGCCCACCGAATCTTGTTGCCCTTTTTAAGTTTAATTTGTTTTGATTATCTTGTTCCTGAGTAAGTGCAAGGGCAGATATTTTAAGAATATTTCAGAATCTCATAAAAAGATCTCTGCCTTATTTATGTATGTCACAACCTCCCAGGCACAAGGAAGATCTTCAAATAGATAAGGATATCTTTTTTAAAGTGGGAGGGGTAGTGTGTTCAGAACTTCCATGGGGAAGCAGAGAAGCAGTATTCCTTGGAGAAGGCATAAATGATTCATAAAAAAAATTCCCAACAAACCAACATCCCCAGATTGTACAAATATTAAAATATCTCCAAGTATGCAACAGGAAAAGATCAAAACCAAAGTAGCATGGCAGCCATCATGTGGCTCAGCTTTTCTGGATCTTTGTCAAGCAGCTGTGCTGGTTTTATGATTTCTGTTATTACCATCAGATGTGGCTGTACAAAACAAAGGCTCTGATAATTCCTGAAATTCAAAAGCCCTTTCTCCAAGATTGTGGAAGCACTACAATTGCTTTGGAGATTATGCTTTCTGACTGGCCAACCTGTCTGCATGACTTGTATATTAGTTACTTTCTATTGCTGTAGTAAAGCACCATGACTCAGGTAGTTTATAGAAGAAAAGATTTATTTGGATGTGGTTCTGTATGGATAAGAGTCTATCATGATGGGGAAGCATGGTACCAAGCAGTAGGTATAGTATCAAGAGCACAATGCTGAGAGAGAACATCTTGAACCATAAGCTTGAAGCAGACAGAAAAAGAAGACAAGCCTTTTTTTTTTTTTTTACTTTCAAAGCTCACCCCAGTGACATAATTCTTTCCACAAGGCCATACCTCCTAGTTGTTCCCAAACAATGCCACCAACCACCAATCACATATTCAAATGTTAAAGACTATGGGGTACATCTCATTCAAACCACCATACCATCCAAAGGCATTCCTTATGTATAACTTTTGTGAGATGTCACCAATGCTGGATTGGAAGTTTTGTTTATGTGGCCATTTTTGAAACACCCATGCTCCTATAAGGAATTATCACTTTTATTCCTGCACATAACTGCAAATAAATTCACTGGTTCACAAAATTCTGTTAAGTGTAATCATTTCTTTGGTCTACTATTGGTGTCCTACTTGTGACAAATAGACATTTATTAAGGTCTCCCCAGAAAAAGTCACACAATAATATATTTCAACACATTACATGAGCATGAAATATGTTACATTAAAAGAATGGACTATATACCTTTAAAATAGGCTTAGATTATAATATTTCACACTTATATTCAGTAGCAAAGATAGACATTGAACATGTCATTGCTAAACAATAATACAATAATTAGTCTTATCAAATATATAATGTCACTACAAAGTACTATAACAGAAAAATATAATATGATGTTCAAGAGAATACACTCAAATTGATGCATGTGACATATTGACAGAAGCACAGGAAGCCAAGGGAATTAAATGATCAGAAGTTCCATAGTGGAAAGTGAAGTTTAATGTAGAAGAATTACGTTACTTTCATTCTTCTTTTACTTCACATTGTTCAAGTCAAAGCAGTATTTTCTTTTCAACATACTACAGTATATCTGGGATACAAAACCAGATTTTACAACTACATAAAGATGATTAAGTCTACTATTTGTAGAGTTAATCTCAGCACATTCTTACTATATGTATGCAGAATAATCACATTTCCTATGTGCTTATGTAGCTGTAAAAATAATTGAGGGAGGTGAGTGCTGAAGTGGCTTATCAGGTAAATTAATCTGACAATAAGCTTGATTACCTGAGTTTAATCCCTGGAACTCATTTTGTGAATGGAGAAAACCAACTCCCACATGTTGACCTCTGACATCCATGTGTAGACTATGGCACAATGCCCTTCCCATATAAATAAATAGATAATAAAATGAAAACAAAAAGAATCTAAAAAACAAGAACAATCCAGTAAGTAAAAGACTAATTAAATGGCTTATTTTACCCCAAATTGATAGTAACTTGTGAGAATTCCCAGAATGAATTGATCCATACATCATATGACATAAGAAGCAATGATTTCCTACTTTGTTGATGATTTTACTGTGTTTGGAATTCAATGTCTTACATAAATGTAGTATGTTTAGTCTCAGTAGATATCCACTCTGTTCAGTAGATTTAGTCTAATTAAACACTCAACATTGCAACTTATTATTATGTCACTATTTCATTTATGACTGTCATTGAACAGAAGAATCATTGAAATCACCCTGCTTACATTGAGAGAATTAATGCTCAGTTTCAGAACATAGAGTGTGTTGCTAGGGAAAGAGAGGAGTTGTATATGCTGATCTCTTGATTTGGCTTCAAGGCTGTTGAACATGCCATGAACTCTTATTCTTGTTGATTAACAACTTGTGGCCGCTTACTTTGATTTTCACTATGATTGTGTTGAGCAATGTATATGTGATGTTGTTTGTTTCTACAAACATTAATATTATGAATGCTGTGATCAAATCAACAGTTTGGTCCATTGATAGATTCAAAATTTGAATAGACTATTTGGAGGTGGTGGGGTTCTGGAAGGAATAGCCAAGTTGGAGGACTTAGGATATTTGGGGTACACTGTTGAAGGTGGTACCTTGTTCTTGGCTACTGCTGTCTGTCTGTTTCTAGTTTTGACTTCTATGATATGAGAAGCTATTTTACTACACCTTTCTATTGTGACATTCTGCCTCACCACAGGCCAGAAACAATGTAGCAAATTTGAAATATCTGAATATATGAGTCAAAATAAATATAATCTTCCTTTAAACTGTTTTTCTCTGTCAGTCTGATTAACACATAAATCATTCTCAAACTAATAGATATTAAAAGTGTGTGGATTCCTTTGGATAGTACAACATACACATTTTATGCTAGCTAGGCAAGTTTAAAGATTGTAATTGTAAAACAACATCTCTGGCTAGAAACTCCCAAACCTCAGTTTCATTTTGGAAAGAAATAAGCATTTCTTAATGCAAATACATAAAAGTGATGCATTTAATAATTATTAAAGTGGGGCTGGAGAGATTAGCTTAGCATTTAAGTGGACAATGTTTCAAGTTCTAGCAATAGCATGGCAACTTATACCTATCTATACCTCATTCTAGGGGATCCAACCACCTCATCTGACCATCTCAGGTACCAGGTACGCACACAGTACATTGACATACATGCAAGCACTCACACATATAAAAATTAAATTAAATTAAAAATAATTATTAAGTTCCACTGCTGGATTTACTTTACTTAAAATATTTTCTTAACAAATTGCAAAAATTTTGCAAAACATGAATCAGCCTTTATAAACGCACAACTGATTAAAATCATAGGAGGTAAACTTAAATCTAATGCACTCAAATTTCCTCTGAGATAATCTAATTTCTAAAAGTTAAAGGAATCTTTTGAGTTTATTATTCCAAAAATATAATCTTTAAAATGAGAACAGCTTGAATTCGCTCATCCTTAAAGTTAAGCCTGTTGCTCACACTCATTTTGGCAATAGTAATTCAGCTTGGTTCTTGTTATATATTGTGATTCAATCTGTGTTATGTGGCCTCCTGCGTGCTTAATGAATGGTTGCTGTCAGACTGACTACTTATTTGCTCTTCTAAACATCATGGTGTTGAGCTGAAACAGACATGCAGACTCTAGGAAGAAGTTCTGAGACTTAGGAAGTGAGGTGGGGCAACAGAGGAGTGTAGTATTTAACCAGTTCAGAAATGAGTCCAACATGCCATTTGAAGTGCATACCAGTCAATTACCAGTCAACATTTACAAGGATTTGTTAAATCAGAAGCACTCTAAAAATGTTGCTGATCATAGTAGAATTTGACACTGGTCTTTTGTTTTCTTCCCAAATATGTTTTATATATTTTAAGAGTAATGAAGGTTTAGCAGTAGTAAAATCTAGGCCATAGAATACACTAAATATTTATAACTGCATTCCAGGTTGTGATTTTATATTCTGGCTGAATATGTGGTAACAGATACAACAGTTTCACACTAGAGGATCTCACAAACCTGCCGTATATGTGAGGTGTTTTTCTTGCCATGAATACATACTTGCATTAGTAAGCACTTTGATTTTCTGTGTTCCCATGATTTCACACATTGTCTTGTTGCAACTTTCAGGGGTAACTACTTCTAAGAAATAGCAAACCAATACCAAGATAGCACTGCTTTCATTTGCAAACTGAGAAATCCAGATCCTATAGGCCAACCATATTCTTTATCAGAGGTACTTAAGTTCTAAGCCATTATCTATCTTCACTAAACATCCTGGTATCAGGCATCTAGGAGCTGCGTTTTATACCTCATGAGCTTATGAGATTATTTAAGCTGGTCAATTCTATACATGCTTATGTTGTCTCACCTGTTTACTCTCGCAAATCCACAACAAACACTATTGCTCACATTTCCTCCCACATTCTCTGCTTACTAAATAACTCTGGTCCATATCCTCTGTACTATACTTCCTGTTTTTAGAAAGGGGTAACAAAACCATTCCTTAAAGATATAGTCTTTCTACCTATACCTGATTTGAAAATATAATATTGTCAATTTATTCTTTTCAACCAAGAAGTCATCTGGAATTAGAGACGTAGGTGTGTTGGTTATCATACATATTAATACACCTATGTGTTAAATGACTTTGGAATTTGCCAAATGAAATGGAGTTTTATGTGAAGCTTCCCTGATGTGTCTAGGAAAGAGTTCCATTAAAGTTATCCATTACTTCTGACTCTTATATTTCCATCCCTTCTTCTGCAATGGTACCTGAGCTATAGAAAAGGAGGTATGGTATAGATATTCTGTTTAGGACTGACAAACAAAATGAATTTTTAAAAGTGAGGTGGGGAATAATAGAGGGAGACCATTGAAAATTACCTCTGGCATCTACTTGCGCACCTACACCTATATATGCACTCATACATACACTATATATACACACACACAAATAGTTGACTATTTTTAAAAGGATTTTACTCATATTTTTGAAGCAAAATTTAATAGTATTGTGTTTACTATTTTAAAATAAGGTTTCCAGAGTTACATACATTTTCTATGTTTATGATAGCACAGAAATAAGTATAAAAGAAAGAGGATGATTGATATTATCATAATGTTAAGCATGATACAACTCCTTTCCCAGCACAGAAAAATGTTGATAATTTCCATGGCCCATTTGCATGAAGACCAGTTATAATGTAATTACATGCTTAAAATTACCCCTGAGGTAATATAAGAGATCACAGGATCAATACTTGGCTTGGATTTATGGCAGTTATAAAATTTTAAAAAAGAAAGAAATACTAAACCAAATATCTAGTGTTTTTGTTTTACTGTTATTTTCCCACACGGGTTTCACATGAATGCATATGAATTTTTTTGTGTACATGCTACCACTGTACATCAAATCTTACAATAAATCTTTCCTGTGCATGTGCTTCCTCCACCTCTGTTAGTTGATGAAACAGTATCAGTTAATTTAGTCAGTTGATCAAATGACAGGGAAAGCAAAAGAAAAAAATCTACAGAATCTCATGATGAAACGGTAAAATTCTCAGTGTAATGCAATTGCCCTTCACCATAGAGATTCACACTTTGGTGTTCATGAGAAAGTATCCCTTGAAATGCTGCAGCTGTGAAGCCTAAGGACAATCCAAAGAATTTCTACCGTGACAACCATTCATAGCTGAAGCTCTGTGGCTGATCTACTAGTGGGTATGGAGAATATCCATTACTGTCTTTGAGAACAAATGACTTATGCCACGAAAAGACACATTTATCATGGCATCACAGCAGACTTTTTTTTCTTCCTATGCAGGAAGATATAGAATAGATAATAGAATAGAATAGAATGGCATACATTGCAAAGTCTGAGGTCACATTTTTTTTCTGGGAAAGAGATATACACAACAAAATCTCTCTTCTGCTAAGACAGAACTATAAAGTCTGACTGATGTATTGTGTCAGAAACTATTACATGTGGAAATTGAAAAAAAAATCTCCCATTGGGCTAATCAATGTATTAGTTGCTTTACATTGATTAAATGATTAAAATGTCTCATGTTCTATATTAGAGATTTTACCCAAGTGAGCACATTTTATCACAATTTTGTATATAATGATAATAACATCAATAATATGAAACAAAGTTTGTATTGAGCACTTGTTATGTGTCAAATACTAAGAGTTTTACATATATTAAGAGCCAGAAAATTAGAATTAACTTAACAACACTACTGGATATCTGATAAATATCATTTAAAGAAGGAATTGGAGTGAAGCTGTATGGCTCTTAACATTTGTTGCCAAGGGAAATCAGTAGGGGTGACAGAATGAGGTCTGAATTATTAAAACATTCAAACACAGTTGCCTCGTGGAACTGGGATTCCTTTGAAATCTCCTCATTAAAGGTCAATTGATTTAATACTGGGTAACAATAGTAAAATATGACTAAACATCCAACTTTTAGGATCTTAATGATATGGGTTTCGTTCCTTTCTCTGCCACTTACTGAGTGCTCTTGAAGAAGAAATTTAAATTCTATGTGATCATTTCATTATTAGTGTAATTAGAATAAATAATGGAACCTTGTTCACAGTAATGGCATTTATCTCATGATTAATTCAATACAATAGATGATGTGGCAAAGGTGCCAAAATAATTTTGAAAATAGGTTTATATTCTGCATACTTCTAAAGTGTGAAGTCAGAATATACCCCAACTTTTTACAAGCTGTATGTGCCTGATGTGTTTGTCCCCCCCTTTTTTTGTCTTATTTGCTTTTGTGTAGATTTTATCATACAGTTCTCTGAGAATTTAATTATTATGCAACACTAATTGATGAGCTCTGTTCCTATGAGAAAATTCTAAAACTTTCTTTTATCACATTTTGTTGTAGCTGCACTGGGTGCAAAGGCATTCTAAATATTGAGGAAAAGGTGTTTAACCATTTAATGACAAATTCTTCAGTTTTCTTACAAAAGTGATTCATTTACATGAGATCGTTTTTGTGGATTTGTCCTTCTCTTACATTTATCTGTCATGACATATTTTCCCTAAAATGCGGCTGCCAATTTGATCTTCATATTGTGTCAGCTGAAGGGGTATGAAATGCCTTTCTCAGAAGTCAGCTCATGCAATAAAGTTTCTGTAATTTTTACTTTCCAGCTGTTGTGTAAATTGGCTGTTCCTTGAATGAATTAGAAATAGGTTATGTTTCATAGCACAGAGTAAAACCATGAAAATAATATCCCTCATTCTTTCTGAAAACAAAAAGCATAAAGTTACATTCATGTATTTCTTCCTTTACTTTGAGAGGTGAAGGTGACTACTGCACAGCTGTGATTCTGAATTTACCATCACACATTAGGGAAGTTAAGGGAAATTTTCCTTTTCCAATTCCTTATTCCTTTAAATTTTGTTGTATTAATTTTCTTTGCTCACAGTTTCTATTTTCTGTGCAGGGAAACAATCCTTTGCAACTTGAATTTAGATGCATGCATATGACATCTATTTTATGTGCTAAATCTTTTCTATTCCTAGGGACCAAGGACCAGAGAACCAAGGATGACTAGTATGAAAAACCAATTTAGTTCTGTCTTCTCGATAATAGCAGACTATCCTGGCCAACTTTTTGAACTTCTAATCACTTCTAATTCATCAAGGTTGTTACATGCTTCCAAATGAACTTCCTTTAATAAACTCTCTAAATCCACCTTTCTTATTTTTTTTCAGGTGCAAGTAGGATTTAATATTCAAATTGTACTGTTTTTCTATATCCTTGGAGGAAAATACATTTACAATCTGAAAAGAAGGCAATATTATAGTGATACAAAGCTTCAACTAATCTTATTTGAGCATCAGTGACACCCGTCAGTGGGAAATGTCTGTTGTGTGCAAGGCTGGTAACCTCATCTTGATTACCATATGAAGAAGGAAAAAAGTAGAAAGTAGAACACACTAAGTTGTTTTCTGGTCTCCACATATCTGTTTATGACCTAAAAAAACCAATAATCACATTACACACACACACACACACACACCCCAGAAATGTTTTTTTGTTTAAATAAATCTCATTGCCATTACATTATTTGACATCTCTGGATAATTCCCTTAGAACACAGTACTTCAAGATGAAATGCCAAATGGATAACTAATAGGGATATGAAGACACATTTAACTTCAAATAATATATACATATCCATAGAACTTAAAGTAATGTTATAAAATATACAGTTGATTACTGATTATTCTACATTATTACATCTCTACCAGATATATGAAAATGGTACTTTGGATACACATGTGTGGATACACACATGAGGTTTTTAACATTTCTTATATTCTCTTCTATTAAGCATTTTAACATTAACATTGTTAAAACATGTTGACAAAACAGCATAATCAGGGATACATCATCTACCCTTGGATACCTTTATAACCTTTTGTTTTTCTAGAGAAGATCATAAATCTATCTATCTATCTATCTATCTATCTATCTATCTATCTATCTATCTATCTATCTATCTATGTATCTATCTATCTATCTATCTATCTATCTATCTTTTTGAAATGCAAAATATAAGATTCAGTTCACAAAATAAATACAATTACCAGAGATAATTATCATTTGGTAAAGAAAGACTGTTTGCTAAAAAGTTTGGTGACTTCTAATGAGAGTGTATACCTCCAACTCATACCAGGAATTATTCTTAATGAAGCACAAAAGAATCCTTAGTCTAATCTGGCCTTGGGTTTTCAGTGAAAACATCTGTTTGTGTGGATCTTTATTCTCCGAGCTGGCTCTATTTATTCTGCCTCAAAGTATTTCAGTGATCCTAGCCATCTGGTTCTCACCCCAGTTGTCAATTTCTAGCACCAGAAAATAGTTAAATATAAATGCTATCACTACATCATAATTAAAGAGGATACATACTTTCTTCAGCCACAGAAAGTAGCAGTCCACCTTCAATTAAATGAACTTAAAAGGACACATGAGGAAGTCAAAGTATTTCAGTCTGCTGTTTTAGTACATTCTATAGAATTTGGAAATGATTTTTTTCATCTAAGTTTTTTAAAATACCTAATTACTCGTTGCTTCCTTTACCCCACAAATGAAACTTAAAATTGGGTCCAGGATATCTATCAATAGGCTGTGAAGTATATTCACTTTACAAGCTACTTTTTTCTCCCTTGGGTTCTCAATGCATTTACAAAAGACCTGCCTACCTCTGCTCTGTCTTGCCTTGTTACAAAGCAATGTAAAGAAAACTAGCTGCCATTTGGTCTTTTAAACCCCAGGTAGTCAATACTAATAACCTCTGTTAAGGTCCCTTGAAGTGTTTCTTTTATGATGTGATTATTTTTTTTCCCTTCTTTAGTTCTGATGATTTCACACTTGAACTATCCATTTGAAAATGGTCAATTCAAGCTCCTTTTTTGAATGGTGCCAGGTGGCATGACAGAATGTGTGGCCTTTCTTTCATTACACACACACACACACACACACACACACACACACACACGTATTCAAGCTAGCAGTGCTTCTATTTCAAACCCAAACAAAGAGCTGAATAGGCACCTCACACTTGGCTTGTCTAGAACAATCTGAATCAAATGAGTCTGAACAAGACCTAATCTTGCTCTCATCTGAGAATTCATTCTGGAAAAATAAGCTAAGAAAACCTGTGTACAGATGATATTGTGTCATATTTGATGAAGAAGATGTGTTTACAGCCAATTGTTTGTCCCCCCCACCCCCTGCTTCTCTCTCTTCCTCCCTCTTTCTCTCTCATAGCAGCTGCATGGTATTTAAATAATCTTAAGAGCCAGATTAACTCTTGTATAAACATTTAATTCATACAATATTATTTTTAGACAAGTAGTGTAGCTTCGTCCTTAATTGTTCAAAGGACCGGATCCACAACTCTATCTCTCTTTACACTCTCTCTCCCTCTCTCTGGGTATTTGTGCATATACAATGTATACGCCCACATGCTTTTATGTACCTGTGAATGTGAATGAGCACAAATGTTTATGTTGAGGCCAGGGTTCGACTTCTGTTGCTCTCCATCTTATTTTAAAGAGAGGATCACTCACTAAACTTGGGACCAGTGGTTAGACTGACTGACCAGGGAGTTTTTGAAATCTGCTTGTTTCTGCACCCTCTCACATAATCTAGAGTTATAAATATACATTAACATATCTATCACTTACATGGTGCTACAGGTCTGAACTCAAGTCCATATAATTATTTGCCAGGTACTTTTCAGACTGAGCCATAACCCCAATACCAAATGCTTTTACTTCTTTGAGATATAATTGCCTTCTCAGAGAGATCCTAGGCCCTAGTGGAAGACCCATTTAGAACTGGTTAACATCTGATTAGACATATTCATATGCTCTCTATAATAAAATAAAAGTCTCACCCTATGTGCTAACACTACACACAAAGTACTAATTCATTTTGACATTTTGAGATTATTGACACTTGGTTCATGACTCACTCAGAAGTGGCTGAAGAATTCTGGCCATTCACTACAATTCGAGCAATTTATGTCCTTCTTTTAAATGCTACCATACTTTACTTTTCTGACTCTAGTGTTTATTCAAATTGTTTATAATGATTATTTTATGGCCTCTATTTTATAAGCATTATTATTTGGTTATTTATAGTTTCTTGGTGTTTATAAGAGCCCACACATTGTTTTGAATTTGCTCACTTTTAATACATTAAAGCTCTGGAATAAATTTCAGATTACTAAGATTTAGACTGATAAATGGTGGGTATTCATTTTCTAGTAAATTGATCTTTTAAACTTCATTTCTCTACTTAAGAAGTGAAAACAACAAAAAGTAAGCAAAGTATGATCACTTATAATAAGAAGACCTGTGGAATTTGAGGATAATGTCATTGATATGACTTTGTTATGTAATTTTTTTATATTTGACTTTGGTATCTATTGGCATATTTTATAACTTTTACCTGAATTTGTTACTGTAGTTAAACTTTCTCCTGTCTTAAATACTTGCCTCTATCAAATGAATACTCAAAACAGCATCTAAATCCTTTTTTCTCTCCCCTCTGGCATCTTTGCATCTACTATTCATTGGAGTCTATACTGTACCTAAGGAAAGAAGATGGTGAGTGTAAAGATGACAAAAAAGTTATTGAAGTAAATAATTTGTACCATCTAACTCATTATAAAAACCATAAAGTATATGCTATGACTTTTGCATAAAAAACCTAAAATAACCATACTAGGCAAAATAAAATTTGTCAACACCAAAGAATGTTGACCACTTTGGAAGAAACTCAATATAATGCCTTGTTGGCCAAAACCATTTTTTCTTATGGTAGTAGAAATAACATTGAATTGGTCATAGTTTGTGGAAAATACCTTATTAATCAAAGTGACTGTGATGTCATCAAAAGAACATCGTCCCAGAGTAATGAAAGTAAACCGTGAAAAAAAATTAATAAGCTGTGGCCATCATAATTTTAAAAACACTGTCACGTCATATTATTTCTCTGCTCATTAACCTCTTTTCCCTTAGTTGTTGCACATTTGATGTGGTAAGAGTTTGGGCAGAGTAGAAAATATTTCATGTTGAATATATTTAACTGAAAGTATAGTGAAGGGGTGGTATTTAGAGGACATACTTTCTTAAAAATGGTTATATATTTTTTCCTTTTATTGAAAATAGATCCTTTTCTCACATAATAAATCTTGATTATTGTTTCACTTCTCTCTAACCCTCCCACCCCCTTCTATCTACACCCACTCCTTTTTTGTTACTCATCAGAAAAGAACAGGCTTCTATGAGATAATAATAAAATATAACAAAATAAAACAAAACCTCACATCAAGGTTGGGCAAGACAAACCAATGGAAGGAAATCCAAGAAAAGATAAAAAGGTACAAGCATTAGAGATATATTTGTTCTCACACTAAAGAATCCCATAAAACACTACACCAGAA
The DNA here is from genome assembly GCF_949786415.1 of Peromyscus eremicus. Taxonomy (NCBI): domain Eukaryota; kingdom Metazoa; phylum Chordata; class Mammalia; order Rodentia; family Cricetidae; genus Peromyscus; species Peromyscus eremicus. The sequence continues at coordinate 37,268,675 of NC_081439.1, forward strand.
CACACACATACACACACACACACACACACACACACACACACACACACATTCATAAACAGACACCTCTTTTTCAGCTGTGTTCATCAATCAAGGACTATGGGGGTCCAGCCCCTCGATAGTCCCCTCCCAGGGTCTGGGAAGAATCTACAACCAGCTGATAATTAATCTTTGATGAAAAGAAATGAATCTATGTACACGAAATTCCTTAGTCCATACTCTTTATTATTCTGTCAGTTCTCTCTGTACAAGCTTATACTCTGCTCTCATTTTTAGCTCCTTTCTTGCCCGATTTCTCTTAACATTTATCTGCTGTCTCCTCCAGGTTCTATCTTAATTCCTTCATCTAGTTCTGTCTCTTCTAGGTCCTCATCCATCTAGTTCTTTCCCATATCAGCTCCTCTCCGATCTCCTTCTCTCCCATCTTGTTCTTCCTCATCTTGTTCTTCCCCATCTGGCTCTTCCTCATCTCCCATCTCATTCCTCTAGTACTCTCTTCTAGCCTTTCAATCTAGTTCTTCCCCATCTCAGTTTGTTCCTCTCAAGTTCTTACCCATCTAGTTCTTCTATTCTCTTTTCTCTTCTTCATCCTCCAGTGCCCTGGAAGTCCTGGTATATATACACTTACAAGCAGTATTCCCTTAGCAATGCAAAGCCAGGCTTCCAGGGTAAACCGAGGGGTGATAAGAATCGCATAGAGGGACAATAACCATTAATTATCATTTGCAACCTCAAAGGGAAGTGACCAATGGGGAAATTAATTAACTAAAGGCTAAATTTGGGTAATATCCTAGAAGAGGGATCTTATGTGCTCAACCATAGTCTCAAACGTGATTAATAGAAAATGTTAAGAATATATAAGTTGCTAATTCAATGGGAGAAAACAAAACTGCCTTCTTTTATCCCTGTAGCTCCTATCTGTCCAAGCTATCTGCTATTTTTCTGCAGGGTGGGGGAAAGTGTGCTTGGTAGCTAGGCAACCTGTGTAGGTAGATGCCTCTGGTGATAGTTAAAGGGAGATCTGGAACAGGAGATAAGATTTGGGAAAGGAGGAAGTTAAGTTTAATTGGCATATCCACCAGGCCTTCTCAAACAGGTAGCCTGGATGCTTAAGTCTGCACTTAGAGAGTACAGAGGTATCTCTGATAAGGTGCTTTCCTCCATCTGGGGATGGACCTGACCAGATGCTGCCAATGATAATTACAGGGAGGCTTGAACTGGGGTTCTGGCTGAGCATAGCTGTCAGTGTAGAAGGTTATCTAAATATTCCTAGAAGTGGTTAGGTAAGGAGTTAGAGGTCTATAAAGTTAGTAAGGCTGTAAGAAAGGAGGGTCCAAGCTAAATTGTGTAAAGCTATTTTTAACATCCACCTGACCTAGGCGGTGTCTCTTTGTGGAATTTACCTTAAATCAGGAGACTTGTGTGTGGACTGTTATTACTGTTAGTCCTTGAAAGTGGCTAAGGGAGATATCTGATTCCAGAGGAAGCCTTTTCCTGAGGCTGTTCTCCAAATACCTGGAATGTGTATGTCCAGAGAGTGATCAGTCCACACTGTTAGCCCCTTTTAGGGAAAAGTCATTTGGAAAAACTATGAAGGCACACATGATTTTCATAACAGAATACAGCTGATATATAACAAGCTAAATAACACCAAAAGCTCCTTGGAATTTGGCTTCCTCTGGAGGAATTCCTTGATCCCTTCAGATAGTGACTTTGCCATAACCAACTGAGTTCTTATGATATATTCCTGCAGCCCGCGGCATTCATCTGTGAATATTTTCTTGCTCAGAGGAGAGAAAAAATTATGCATGTAAAACTTTTCAAAGAGGATTTGTAATATTCAATGTTTTATAACAACTCTCTTTTATGTTGTATCTTCAACTCCATTGTACACTAAGTCCTGTAGTCAAGAGGTGCATTCATCAATTTGCCTCAAACTGGCCTTATACAATTCTGGGTATTTTGAGTTTGCATCCTTTAAAAAATGCTAGATAATTACAGAAAACTTTATTTCACCAACTATCATCCATAAATAATGGAGCAGAAGCACAGCTGATAAGAAATTTAGCTGATAAGAAATTTAGATTAAGCAAAGAACAAGCAAGCTCGATTGGCAACAGATGTAGTGCCTTTACTGAACGATGGAAAGCTTAAATTTTGTGAAAAGAAAATTTTGCCAATCATGATAAAATAACTTGAAAGTTTTTGTTTAGACCACTGTGAATATAACGTTGGATATTGGAGGTGTTCTGTATTTACTACTTTTGTCTATTTTGAAAATTTTGACATATGTTATTGCTATTTTTCTCATTTATTATAGTTAAATCCTAAAAACAAATTATTTACTGAAGTAGTTTTTAAAGCACAAGTTTTCAACACAGAGATTCTGAAAGATCTGATTTTTTCACTCCTTAGTTCTTTGTGGCTCACAAGAATTTTCTTTATTCCTGACATAGTAAGACAATTGGACACAATGGATTTGAGACTTTGTAATTTTATGAATTTTTAAACAAATCTTTCAAATAAAGACAAACATCACAAGCCAACACTAAATAGAAATTGAAACTTAAAGGAAAGATGAGGACGAAAGAGAGTAGCACTTATTTATTCACAGAAGGATAGATATACAGATGCAGATTGGCTGTGGATGGAGTAGACATATGGAGACTCCATTTATTTCCCATTACCAAACTGCCTTGAGCCCAGAGAAACCACATTTTCTGAATAATTTTATAATTACTTTGTTTGAATTATGTTAGTGTCTTAGAATGTCTTCAAGGATCTATGAGTATGAATTATGCTGTGTCATTTCTGTCCTTGAAAGTAAATCTCTGGACACTACTACACATTATCATTCCCATTAACATGCATAATTGTATGAGGATCAGTCTGAACTGAAATCAAACTGTGCTCACTTAAAAACATCTTCATAAGGCTGGCACTTACTTATAAATATTAGCATTCATTTTTCTGATGATTTAATTTAACGATGGAAATATTTGTGTCTACCATTACTCTTTGACATCAAAATATTGATAGAGAAGTGAGAATTTTCATCAGTGATTTTTAAATTTAAGCCAAAATTGTTAATAGACTTTAATAAGTGGCAGGTCCTCAGTAATATTTTATTTTATTAAATTAATTTTCCTTGAATTAATAAAAATAACTTAATATAACTACAGATAGATCTATATTACACACTTCAGTAAAAATAATGGTTATAAAAATCTTTGGCACACAATATCTCATTACTGTTGTTGTTATAGTTACTTTAGTTGATAGTTATTTTTATCTTCATAATCTCATTAATACCCACAACAGAACTTACAGATGTATCAAATACCTCAGTTTTACAAATTATGGTATTGAATCTCTGAATATTTAATGAATATTCAAAATGACACAGTAAACAGTGATATAAAGAATCTTTTATGCTCATGTTACATTTTGCTTTTTGGAAGTAAGAAATTGAGAAAGGAGAAAATAATGGTTTTAGAAGAATAATATCTTTTCTTGTGTTTTACAGGGAAAATATCAGCCACAGAATCATGTTCTCATTCTAATACCAGGAAGCTTCCAATGTACTGACTTACCTTACAAAATGGATTATTCAAGTTTTATGTAAGACGATCTTAAACGGTCTTATTAAATAAAAAACTCACTGCCAGCTATTGGGGTAAAATCTGAAAGAGCAGAGAGACAGAACAAGCCACAGCTAACCTCATCTTGCCAACTTCTCAGCTGATCCTGTTTACTCAAACTGGAAACCTCTGAGTCCTCATCTGAATGGATCTCAGCTGAACTGCTGCTAAAAGCCTAAAAGCTTAAAAGCCTCTAGTTCCTGGTCCTCACACCTTATATACCTTTCTGCTTCCTGCCATCACTTCCTGGGATTAAAGATGTGTGTCACCATGCCTGGCTGTTTCCAGTGTGGCCTTGAACTCACAGAGATCTGGTTGGATCTCTGCCTCCAAAGTGATAAGATTAAAGGTGTGTGTGCCACCATTTTCTGGCCTCTATGTCTGTCTAGTGGCTGTTGTTCTGTGACCCCAGATAAGTTTATTAGGATGCACAATATATTGGGGACACAATATCACCATTCTTATATTAAAAACTGAATTGAGATTAAAGTGCCTATCTTCTTGACAGGGCACAACCATTGCAATCATAAACTCACAGCAGCTGTGATTGTCTGTACTGGAACTACACAAGACTGAGCTGGTCAATGGTTACTCACAGACAGGGCAAGGAACCACAGAGCCTGTATTTCCCTACTAAGGCATTGGCTATTAAGGGATTCTGGGGGATACTCAGTCATTGTCTTCAGCTGTGTACCCATTGATGAGCCTACCAGGCTCTGTTGATAGTTCCAAACTCATAGTTATACACATATCCCTGACTAAACTCAGTGGGCCACAAAATAAAACACAAAGAGATAAATGTGGCAAAGGGATTTATGTTAAGGAGTGACATGAGTGGGAGGTAGAGGATAAAAGGTGGGGGGTGTGAAAGTAGTCAGAATACATTATATACCTTAATAAAAAATGAAAACAAATTTAATAAATTTATTTTAATATAATAAATTAAAGCCAGGCATGGTGATGCTTTCCTTTAATACACATACTTGGGAGACAGAGGCAAGTGGCTCTCTCTGAGTTCAAGGCCATCCTGGTTTACATAGCAAGTTAAATTTCAGCTAAGACTATGTATGTATTGAGACATTGTCTCAATAATAATAATAATAATAATAATAATAATAAAATACTAACAACAAAAACAAAATAGGTATTGTTTAAATATAACAACTTTATGACTACTTGTTGTAGTAGCAACAATAAAGTCAATATCAATGGTAAAATTTATTATCTATGTAACTGACATTAAAGCTGATTAGATGAATAACAATAATACTTACCACTTATATGTCTACAGCAAAAATACTGATTCAAAAATTTTTATTTGGTATTGCTCATTGTTTCCTTTTATGTGTTCATTCCTGTCTTCTTTTTCTTCATGTGAGATTGTCAGATTACCAAAAGATTTCAGATAATTCAATAATTTAATGGTTTTATAATTCTGATTTTAAGGGGAAGTACACAAAAAAGAAAGACATCAGACTTGATCATCCAGTTTCTGCCTTGGCACATGTTAAATCATAGAATGAAATAACTTAGATACTGCAGTCAAATAATCATTTAAAAACACTATAGTTTATTCCCGAACTTTCTCCTCATTCATTCCTTTGTCTTGACACTTTAATATTTATTTGAAGTTTCTCAAATTAGAACATGATTGTACCTAATAAAATTTCAGATTAATAGGGCTGGATAAATCTATGATAAAACTACAGTGCATGGAATGAATGGAATGTTTTCCAATAATTCATTTAACATTTATTTAATAATTTTAGAAATTTAATCTTTTCTTCAGAGCCTATACAATACCTGTCAATTTGTCTTCAATTAGAATTTTCATAGCTAGTAAGCCTGCTAGAAACAGCATTTCAGTACTGAATTTATATTCAAAATCACCTAGAATATATAGTTTTAGCTTAATTCATTTAAACTTAAAAATTAAGGTAATAATAAAATATAAATAATAAATCACATTACTGTCAATTTATGAATTTTCCAGATACTTCTGAAAATTACTGTTGAGAATATTTGTGATGGTTGTGAAATCCACACTATAGATAATTTAGGGGAAGAAAATCAAATAAATTAAATCACTCCTTTCCCTTCAATCAAATTTAGCCAGCTGTCCATATTTAGTTAATCATACTGACCACATAAATGACTATTTCACTTCCTTTCTATATGCATGTTGAATGAAGAATATCTTTACTTGAAGTATATAGTCTGCACTTGTCCACATGGAAACACATCACATATCCACATGCACAGATTTCAATGTAAAGGTTCATAACTAAAATTCAGAATTGCAGAAAATGTTAATCAATATTTTATCAACACTTAAGCCCATTTTATTTTATTTTATTTAAATTTGGCTTTAAATATGTTTTGTCTGACAGCTTGTATTGATATATACTGCAACATACTGTGCTTTAATTTATAAAACAGTAATAACTGATGCCCTAGTTTTGCAGTGGTTTTCAATAATGTTACATGGCAGTTGCTATTATTCTGCTTAAGAGTTAGAATTCACCCTATTGGGAGCCACAATATTTGTCTTCTAAGAAGAATCAGACCAGAATAATTGGTACATGTCAAATATGATTTCAGGAAGAGAGAGAGAGAGAGAGAGAGAGAGAGAGAGAGAGACAGAGAGACAGAGAGAGAGACAGAATCAGAAACAGTGACAGAGATACAGAGGAAGAGAAGACATACAGAAAGAGAGACTGAGAGAAAGAGAAGCAGACACACACACACACACACACACACACACACACACATATATATATATATATATATAGAGAGAGAGAGAGAGACCTCCACCCCTCCACCATACCCATGCCACTGACATACTTTTACAGGTTATCATGAGAGACTGAACACTAAGATTTATAATACTAATACCAGTAGTCTATAATATTAGCAGTTATTTAATACTTTCCATGTACATTCTAAGTAGTATCTTAAGTTATGCTCCACTGGAAACATTTGGTAGTATTATCAGGGATTCTCTTATTATAGACCTGTGAAATGATAAGAGAATCAAAACCAAGCAGCAATAAATGTTTAGTACATACCATTGAAACAGATGTTTCAATAAAGGTTGAGAATGAAAATTGAGACAGTAAATAGTCCTACAGAGTTATCCTGAACTGGGGCAGGAGCGCTAGAAAGCGTGAAATGTTTTTTGGTCATTTGGTGCTCCTGAGATGGAACACAAACTTGTTTAAAGCAAGTGCCTTCATCAGAGATCATTCCAAATGAGGAAAATACCCTGTTAAAAGGCATCAGGAAGCAATTCTAGCAACTGTGAAAATATGTGTTTTGTTCCTGAAGTGGTTATCTAGAACGTAACCCATGGGGCCCATAACTTACAACTATCTTTGGAAAAAGATACTGTCAATATATCTGCTGATGCCATAGATGAAGAAATTGACACTTACAAGATTAATATTCTAAAAAGGTAGGATTTGGGCTCAATTAAGTCTTTTCATCTGTATTTTCTGATGGGGAGATGTGGTACTATACTTGCTCAATTTTCAGCAAACTTAAGTCAAGTTGAGAAGTCACAGATTATTTCAACTTTGTACTTGGGGAGTATGTTGAGTATTCATAACATTTAATTTTAAGGAAAACTATAAATCATTTCATGTGCATGGTTATGTAAAACTCCAACCAGAATTAGAACTTACTAGCTATAATGGGTAAAGAGGTACACTATCTAATATTTTTTTTTATTTTAGGAATTGGTTAACTTTTTCAAATGGACAATTTTAAAAGCCACAAGAAAGAAAATGAATTTGAAGGTGATTTCTATTTAGTAATAATAAAAATAAATGAAATCCAAGAAAACAAACTAACAAGTGTAGGATAGTGCTATGAGATGTTCTGTATGGCAAATGTGTTGCTCTGATTGGTTAGTAAATAAAACACTGATTGGCCAGTAGTCAGGCAGGAGGAAGTATAGGTGGGACAAGGAGGAGAATAAAGCTGGGAAGTGGAAGGCTGAGTCAGAGACACTGCCAGCCACCACGATGACAAACAGCGTGTGAAGATGCCGGTAAGCCACGAGCCATGTGGCAAGGTATAGATTTATAGAACTGGATTAATTTAAGCTGTAGGAACAGTTAGCAAGAAGCCTGGTATGGCCATACAGTTTGTAAGCAATATAAATCTCTGTGTTTACTTGGTTGGGTCTGAGCGGCTGTGGAACTGATAGGTGAGAGAGATTTGTCCTGACTGTGGGCCAGGCAGGAAAACTCTAGCTACAGGATAGAATGAATGATGGATCAATTATCATAAAATATTACAACATTAATCCATTCAATTAAAAAGTAAAATAAGAAAGTTTTGAGAGCATATTAATAAATGTTGAACAGTCACTTAAAGTTTCTCAGAGCCTCATTTAAAACAGTGCCATCTAAAATAATAGTTAAAGGAAGAGTCTAAGCAACAAACAAAAACAACAACAAAGAGGGCTGATAGATTCTAAGAGCCAGGATACCTGGATAGTGTTTAGGTATCTAGTGTCTGGCTATGACAAGAAAGCTGCATCTATGACACCTTAATATATTGACCAGAATAAGACTAGAATAATGACAATACCACCCAACATGCAAAAGTACATGGAGAAAATTTCACAGGGCATCATACCTAGATTAAAAAAAAAACTATAATAGTCAATAGCTGCTGAGGTACAGAGAATTTGTTTTCTTGGGAGGAGAGAAGCAGAAATAAAGTAAATACAGTTTACCCTATATGACATTCTAACAAAATGTCAAAATTAAAATTAAAGTGTATATTTTAAATAATAGTAAATAGACCTGTTCATAAAGTAAAACACAAAAAATCTACCTTTGGAACAGCTAGTATTTTCCTCGGGCTACTCTAAATAATACTCCAAACTTTGCTTAACAGAACAAAACTTTACTCTTTACATCCTGGAAGCTGTGAGTCTAAAATCAAGGTGCAGGTAGTTGGCTCTTGCAAGAACCTAAGGGAAGATTGTTTTTCACTTCTCCATTGATTTATGTGGTTGTTGGCTTATAGAAACATGATTCCATCTTTTTTCATATTATCACAGATGATCGTCTCATCCAGGTGTTTGTGACAAAATTTCCTTATTATTATAAACTCTCTAGTCACTGTATCAGACCACATTATAATCCAGTAGAATTTCAGCCTAATTTGAGTGAATCTACAGAAATCATACTTCCTAATAACACAACAGTAGCAAGTTCCATGATTTATGGTTGCAACATGTTTTAGAGTCAATTCAACTCAGAACAATTTAAAAAGTTAAAACACAGTAACTGTAATCCAACTATGCAATCTTGGACATCTCTGTAACAGCACTAAAAGTTATTTTTAACTTATACATTTGTGTATCTCAGTATTATCAATATACATTTTACTATTCAAAACAAACCTTATGGGGTAGATTGAGAAATTGTAGAATATCTGCACCAGTGCTACATGCATGTATTAAAATGTTTGAAAACGATAAATCCAGATTGGACTAGTTAGCATAGAAGGAACTTTGCACAGTGAATAATAGTGAGAAAATCAAGCAACAGTACATTTTGCATAGTACAATTTGAAATTTGAAATAATAAAAATGTGATTTGTATAGATAAAATAGTATATGCTAAGCTAAACATAAAAAAAGAAACTATTTGGTTTTATTGTTAAAGCATATCAATTTCTTGAGAGAGGATAATAGGGTAATAAACATTTTAAGAAAAAGCTGAAAAAGAAGCCGGGCGGTGGTGGTGCACACCTTTAATCCCAGCATTCGGGAGGCAGAGCCAGGCGGATCTCTGTGAGTTCGAGGCCAGCCTGGACTACCAAGTGAGTTCCAGGAAAGGCACAAAGCTACACAGAGAAACCCTGTCTCGAAAAACCAAAAAAAAAAAAAAAAGAAAAAAAGAAAAAAAAGAAAAGCAAAAGCTGAAAAAGAAACTGAAAGAAAAGATACCAGTATTAAAAATTCTAGCAAGAAAAACTCACTCATATTGTTATGAAGCTATATGCTACTACATATATGCAAATGAGCTGGAAACCCAGTGTACACTGCCAAATCCAAGTTTACAGTGTTTCATTAGCTAAAAGTAGGAAAGAAAATGAACAGTGAGAGCTGAAAGGACAAAAAAGTATTCTAGGCAAAATAGAGAGTACTCAATGAGAGTTCTTGAAATATATGCTCTAATGAGTTCTCACTAACTCCCTTAAGTCCTTGGTCTGCTTATGAAAGCAAATAGAATTTTCAGCTGGTCATCATGGCACATACCTCTATTTTGTACTACCAGCAATTTGAGAGGCTGAAAGGAGAAGGGAACTTGAGCCTAGGAATTTGAGAACAGTTTGTGCAGTATGATGAGACCCTATTAGGTAAAAGACACAAAGAATGCAAAATATGAAAGGAAAAGAAAATAAATTGAATGTTTAAATTTTCCAAACTTTTATTGATGTTATATCAACATTCATCTGGGAAGGAAATTACTGGAGCATTTAAGGCTGAACATATTCTGTGCTGTTGGGAATGTCTTTTTAGTGTGCACAATTGACCCAATTGTAGAATAAAAATATACATTTTTCATCAAAGTTGCACCACCAGTGAGTATTCACTTGTGTTTTTAAACTTTATAAAAGACAAACTTACAAGAAATATAGTTTAATGGTTTACTCTTGCAAATTGTTTTAAAAGAATGTCTACCTACATGGCCCAGAGTAGCCTTGAACTCAGATCCTGTTGCCTAAGTGCTGAGATGGAGACTTAAACAACCATGCCTAGCTGATTTTGTAGATCTTATTTGGCTTTATTGGTGATTGTAGAATAGAACGTCAAGATGGTTCTGAATGTTCTTGCCTAGCACATGTAACCCTAGCCCTAGCCATACAAACAGAGTGAGGGAAGTGATTGTATGAAAAATAAGGAGGTATAGCTGAAGGGATCATCCTATTGGTTGCAGTTTACTTCTATATTATTTAAGAAAATTATTTAGCAGTTGGTTCTATCTGGTTGACCAAATCTCAGATATTCTTATTACAAGAATAGGTTACAATTTGTTTCCATATCAAGCTAACTTACATTCATGGGTTGAAAAAAAAAAAAACATTTTGGTTAATATGTTCAAAAGCATCATTGAGACAAGCATACTAAATTTTATGGGTCCAGTAATGAAAATGTCACAATACCATTCTTTAAAATGTTTCAAGTCTAGGACTGTAATTGCACATATTCACAATTCACATTTCAGATATAGCTCTTATGGTATAAGATAAAAATTACATTAGTAGAGCAATAAAGAAAATGTAATTATATTCAAATTGAGTAGCAAAAACTTTAGTATGCATAGGTGATTCCAATAAACAGTCATCTAGTATTTCAAGAATGTCTGATAACATAAAGCACTGTATAAATATTCTTTATTGTTTTTCTTCTGTTGCTCCTTGATTATTTTTATTCTGTTTGCTTAGGAGTTACAGCCCTTACAGGCAATTGCAAAATGAAGGAGGCAGTTTTTAGCACTCACTTTACACAAAAGACTGCCTTGGGAAATATCCTCTGCAAAGCTGGAAAGCAGGTGTGAATTCTTTTGTACTAAAAATAGCACGGGCAGTTATATCAAGTGGTCAGAATAATAAGAAAAGCAGCTGGCTTCTCAAGTGAAGAAGAGTCTATCTTTTCATTGGTTAGATCTCAGTTATGTCATAAATTGTGAATGATCTTTACTGGATCATTTAGTCAATATCAATGCCATGGTCTCTAACATGAAAAGAAAGGGAAAAATTCCCAAATCCATTTTAATTCTCAACTTGCATAATAATTAATTACTTTCATGATTTGAATGGGTACTGGTTAATATTTTATACTGTAACTGGAAATAATGAATGCTTGAATCTTAGAATCTGAATTAGGAGACACACAAGCAATTACTCATAAGTTTATACGAAATGTCATAATGTGTTAACATTGTATTGTGGAAATTTTGGTTAGTTCAGAAATATGTTCATTTTGGAATCTGTCATTCCAATCTTCACAGGAGAAAATCTCAGATGAACTAAATACCATTTTTTTTCTTGGACACAGGAAAGAACTAAGTTGGAAGGGCAAACAACCATTTCCCAATCTATAGAAACATGTTCTTTTAAGAGATAACCTATGAATTTAATTAGTTGTTGCATGAGTAATAAATCAAATGTCATATAAGCAAAAATATAAACAATGATACAAAATAGCATTTTCAGAAATAAGAAGGCTATCACTACTGATCTTAAAACATTAAAGATAGCAAGAGTGTGGTAGTTTGAATGTAATTGGGCCCCATAACTCCATAATCTCATAAGATCACAGGGATTGGCACTATTAGGAGATGTGGCCTTGTTGGAGGAAATGTGGTCTTGTTGGAGACTGGATGACACAGCCTTTAATTCAGACATTTAAGCTGGAGGACACACCTTTAATCTGGGCCACACCTTCTGGAGGAAGTGTGTTACTGTGGGGGCAGGATTTATGGTTTCAATACACTTAGGATACCACCCAGTGAGTCAGCCAACTTCCTGTTGCCTGCAAGATGTAGGACACTTGGCTATTTCTCCAGCACTATTCCTCCCTCCATGCCATCATACTACCTGCCAGGATCGACTGAACCTCTGAAATTGTAAGTGACCCACTCTCAATTAGATGTTTTCTTTATAAGAGTTGCGGTGGTCATGGTGTCTCTTCACAGCAATAAAAACCCAAACTAAGGCAAAAAGAATACTTTAAATGACCTTTCAGTTACTAATTCTGTAAGTTAGATGACATAGACAAATTTCTTGAAATGCTACCACCAAATTTACTTAAAGAGAAACAGATAACCTGAACATATCTGTATATTTATAACAAATTGAATTAATAGAATAAAATATACTGGAAGAATCAGAAGGTTCAAAACCATACCTGAGGAACATTTTAGGGTTTTAGTGTATGCATTCTTTCCAAAGTTCTCATTGAAACTTAATACTCAATGTAACAGTGGTAAGTTGTGGTGCCTTTGAATGTTAGTTCATGAGAGCAGAGGCTTCACAAATAAGATGAGTTGCAGTGATACGAGATCTTGATAGAGGGGCTTTGTCCCTTTTGTAACTTTGCTATCTGAGAAGTGAGAACACAGTATTTTTGCCTACCAGAAAATGCAGTACTGAAAATACATTTGTGCAAATAGATTCTCAGTACTCAACCAAACTTGCTGGTGCTTTAACCTTGGAATTCTCAGCCTGCAGGACTGAGAAAATAAATTTCCATCCTTTATAAAATGCTCATGTTTTGTTTTTCTGTTACAGAAACACAAAAACATGAAGAGAGAAATGCGAGCTTTTAAAAATAAAAGGCACAAAGCTACACAGAGAAACCCTGTCTCAAAAAATCAAAATAAATAAATAAATAAATAAATAAATAAATAAATAAATAAATAATTCCATATAAGATAATAAATATGTATATACACATACATTTATGCATTTGATATCAATCAATGAAATGAGAGACCATGAATTTGAAGGAGAGTGAGAAGGGATATATGGGAGGTTTTGGAGGGAGAAAAGTAAAGGAAGAAATGTTGTAATTACATTATAATCTCAGAAATAAAATTAAAATAGAGAACACCCTATAATATATTTTATGAGGTCATTTATTAACCATATTCTAAAACTAGAGGCAGACATTGAAAAAAAGGAAAAATAGACTTCAACAGTCATTAATTTAGAAGTAGATCTTTTACCAAAATATTAGCAAATAAATCCAACAATGTATTCAAACATATACTATGGTCAATAATATCGTCAACTTGTCATAATGTAGAATCATCTAATAAGGGAGTCTCAATGAGGGATCACTTACATCAAGTTGATGTGTGCTCATGTCTGTGGGGGATTATATTAGTTCTTTTAAGTGAACTACAGAGTTGCAACCACTGTGAGTGTCATCATTGCCTGGACAGTGCATTCTTAATAGTACAAGACTAGAAAATGCAAGCTGAATACCAGTATGCACTCACTGCTCTTTCTATTTCTGATTATGGATGGGATATGACCAACTTTCTAAAGCTCTTGCTACTGGAAATTCTGAGATACAATGAATTATAATCAGAAAGTATAAGCTAAAACAAACTTTTTCCCCTAAATTTTTTGGGGAGGATATTTTATCATAACAACTGGGAAAGAAACTCAGCTATCTATTCTATATTGGCAGTGTTTATTCAAAGTGGCAATAATGGTTTAACCTTTGTAAGCCAATCATTTTGCCCTAATAAAGGGATAAAAGAAAACATCACATTATCTTTTTAATGGAATCAGAAAAGTATTCAGTTACATGCAAAACAGTCCATTAAGAATCTCTTGTAGGTAGTCAGAAATAAAGAAGGAAATTAAAGACTTTCTAGAATTCAATGAAAATGAATGCACAAAATACTCAAACTTATGGGACAATATGAAAGCTGTGATAAGAGGTAAGTTCATAGAATCTAAGAGCCTTCATAGAGAACTTGGAGAAATCTCATAGTAGAAAGTTAAATGTACTCATAAAAGCTCTAGGACAAAAAAAAAAAAGAAGTAAATACACCCAAGAGGTATAGAAGGCAAGAAATAATCAAAATGAGAGTTAACAGTGGGCCCATGTGGGGCACAAGAGGGAGCAGTTCCAGAACTCATTCCACCAGCCGGAGCCCCAGTGCAACAGGATATATGGTACCCCTCACCACCCCAACTGTTAGTACCCAAGTCCTTTTGAGTCCGCTAGGTTCAGTGATGGCACACTCATATCGGCATCCAGTTAAAGTTGTAGCTGGCGGAGGGAGGCCTGCAGTGTTAGGCCACTCTTGCCTACAGCCATTTTAGAGACTCCATTAAACACTTCCATGAGACCAGCTTTCATCAACTTCAACCGGGTACACCGGGCCTGACGCACTACATGCACTGCCTTTGGGAGTGGGCTTGCTCCTTCCCCACGTGGAACCCTGTCAGTGTGAGGCGTCCTGGGTAGATGCAGGGCCCTCCCAGTCCTTTCCTTCCTTCCCCTGTCTTGGTATCAGTTGTTTTCTATGAAAACAGTGGGTTGGTTTTGTGCAGGGTCTTGGGTTAGAACCACAATGGATTTGAGGAGTTTTTTCTTTTGATTTTGTATATTTTGTACATTAATAATAAACAGTGGAAAGAGAAGCAGCTTATTTTAAAAAAATGAGGGTTAAAATCAATAAAATAAAAACAAAGAGAACAATAAAGTATCAATGAAATAAAGAGTTGGTTCTTTGGGAAAATAAAAATGATAGACATTCCTATATCCAAACAAACTAAAAGACAGAGAGATAATATCCAAATTAACAAAATCAGAAATAAAAAGGGAGAAAAGACACCAAGGAACTCCAAATAATAATTATGTCAAAAACCTGTACTCCACAAAATTGGAAGTCCTAAAAATACATGGACAACTTTCTTGATAGATAACACTTACCAGAGTAAAAGCAAGATTAGATAAACAATTTAAAATGACCTATAAGCCCCAAGAAAATAAAAGTCATTAACTGTCTCCCTACAAAAAAAGAACCCAGGGCCAGAAGGTTTTATACTGCAGAATTCCACCAGACTTTCATAGAACAGCTAACACCAAAACTTCTTAAAATTATTCCACAAGATAGAAATAGAAGGAACATTGTCAAGTTCTTTTCATGAGACCACAGTCACCCTGATAACGAAACCACATAAAGAATCACAAAGAAAGAGAACTACATACCAATATCCCTCATGAACATGTATGCAAAGCACTGAATAAAATACTCTCAAACCAAATCCAAAAATACAACAAAAAGATCATCAACCACAATTAAGTGAGCTTCATGCCAGAAATGCAGGGATGGTTCAACTTATGAAAATTTGTCCAAGTAATCTACCATTTACATGATCAAAAAGGGAAAAAAATGCACAAATCATCTCAATAGATGCTGAAACAATCACCCCTTTATAATAAAAGTCTTGGAGAGATATAGAATACAATGAGCAAACCTAAACATAATAAAGGCACTTTATAGCAATCCTATAGGCAACATCAAATTAAATCGTGAGAAACTCAAAGAATTTCCACTAAAAGCAGAAACAAGAAAAGGCTGTCCATTCTCTCTGTATCTATTCAATATACTCCTTGGAGTTCTAGCTAGAGCAATAAGACAACTAAAGGAGAACAAAGGGATACCAATTGGAAAGGAAGAAGTCAAAGTATTGCCATTTGCAGATGATATGAAAATATACATAAGTGACCCCAAAAATTTTACCAGGGAACTCCTACAGCTCATAAACACCTTCAGCAAAGTGGCTGATACAAGTTTAACTCAAAAAATCAGTAGCCCTCCTATATACAAATGATAAATGGGGAGAGAAAGAAATCAAGGAAACAGCACCCTCTACATTAACCACAAATAGTATAAAATATCTTGGTGTAATTCTAACCAAACAAGTTATAGACCTGTATGACAAGAGCTTTGTCTTTGAAGGAAGAAATTGAAGAAGATATCAAAAGATGGAAAGATCTCCCATGCTTATGGATCTATAGGATTAACATAGCAAAAATGGCTATTTTACCAAAAGCAACCCATAGATTCAATGCAACTTCCACCAAAATCTCAACACAACTCTTTATTGACCTTGAAAGAACAATGCTGTACTACATATGGATAAAACAAGAAACCCATGATAGCAAAAACAATCCTGTACAAAAAAAGAACTCCCAAAGGTATCACCATCTGTGATTTCAAGGTTTATTACATAGCTCTAGTAATAAACCTGCATGGTATTGGCATTAAAACAGACAGGTTGATCAACGGAATCAAATAAAAAACCCACATGTACATTTACACACCTATAAATAATCTTCAACAATTAGTGCTGGTCTACCTGGATGTTGGCAAGTAGATGAACGCAAATAGGACTGTATCTTTTACCCTGTACAAAATTGAAGTCCAAGTAGATCAAAGACATCAATATAAATCCTGATACATAGAACCTGATAGAAAAAAAAGTGGGTGGGAAATAGTCTTCAACACATTGGCACAGGAGACTACTTACTGAACAGAAGACCAACAGAGCATTCATTAATATCAACTATTAATAAATTGGACCTTATGAAATTTAAAGCAATGGTGAGGAAAAGGACACCATCAGCATCATGTAGAATTAGTAACTAGTTTTACCATCTTTACATCTGTCTGACAGAGGGCTAATTTCCAAAATATATAAAGAATTCAAGAAACTAAACATTAAAAACCCAAATAATCCAATTAAAAATGTACTATAGATCTAAACAGAGAATTATCAACAGAGGAATCTCAAATGGCCAAGAAACACTTAAATACATGTTCAACATCCTTAAACCATCAGGGAAATTCAAGTAAAAATGACTCTGAGATTCCATCTTGCACCTGTCGGAATGGCTAAGATTAAAAATACAAGTGACAGCTTATTCTGGAGAGGATGTGGAGCAAGGGGAACACTCCTAAACTGCTGATGTGAGAACAAACTTGTACAGCCACCTTGAAATTCAATATGGTGGTTTCTCAGATGTTTGGGAACCAACTTACTTCAACACCCAGCTATACCATTCTTGGGCATATACCCAAGGATTCTGCATCATACCACAAGGAGACTTGCTCAACTATGTTCATGCTTGGCAATAACCACAACATGAGGAACTGTGTTAAATGGTTGCAGCATTAAGAAGGTTGAGAACTACTGGTCTAGACAGTTTTTGAGTTCCAATTTCAGTGAGATCTCACATACATTCTCCCTCCCCCTACCCACTCTCTCTTTCTCTTTACCTTTGTGACAGCATTTCTCTGTGTAGCCCTGGCTGTCTTGTAACTCGCTCTGTAGACTAGGGTGGCCTCAAACTCACAAAGATTTGCCTGCCTCTGTCCTCAGGGTTCTGGCATTAAAGGAGTGTGTTACCACTGTCCTGCACCCACATACTCTTAAAATAATAAAAAGTAGGTCCTAAAAGACTTATAGCTAACATTCATTTAATTTTAAAAAACCAAATGCTTTGACCTCCAGATAAAGTATAAGACAGTTTATCTTACCACTTGTGGTGGTTTGAATAAGAATGGCCCCTCCCATAGGCTCATATATTTTAATTCTTAGTCACTAGGGAGTGGAACTATTTGAAAGGATTAGAAAGATTAGGAGATGTGGCCTTATTAGAGTAAGTGTGTCACTGGAGATGGGTTTTGAGGTTTCAAAAGCACACACCTGGCAGAGTAATTCTTTTTCTGTCTGCCAATCAGGGTGTAGCTATCAACTACTTCTCCATCACCATGAATGTCATGCCTTCTTTGCCTGCTGCTATGCTCCTGCCATGTTGATAATGGACTATACTTCTAAAAATGTGAGCAATGCTCCCAACCAAATGCTTACTTTTATAAGAGTTGCCTGGATCATGGTGTCAATTCACAGCAATACAACAGTGATTAAGAAGCATTCTTATACAAATGTGTTAGAAATGATAGCTGATGATAAATATTCTGTTACCAGTACCTACAAAATATTTTGTTGAAATTTTGACATTGATTTTATTGATTGTATAGATGAAGTTGGAATGAATTGATGTTTTAGCAATATTGAGTTTTCAGATCTAAATCTATGACATACCTCTCTGGTTTCTTCAAATATTCTTTGATTTTTTAAAACAACCGTATTTTGTAGCTGAGTCAAGAGAAGGAAACAAGTTGCCCAAATTTGAAATAAAGAAAGAGAACATTACTACATTTATTTACTGGTGAGATGAATGACTATGGAACAACTACAAAGGAAATATAAAGAAAGAACCAAGCAAGAAAGCAACAAATTTCTGAAACTAATATAAAGCTCAAAAAGCATACAAGTTACAAGGGAGATGTACAAGACCCATTCATTCTGCTAAATAAAAAATGGAATTTAACAAGAAAAAACACACGTATACCACTTAAGAGCAACAGCAAAAAGTGAAGTACCTCAGTATAATATCAAAGTACATATAAAATATATCAGATACATAATACTGATATTTTTGTTTTGAAATAAAAGGGAATTGAAATAGAGATGTAGCCCATGGTTTTGGATCTGAAAACTCAGTGTTTCTAATATATCAATTTTCCCAACTTTATTTATACAATATAAAACCCATGTCAAAATTGCAGCAAACTATTTAGTAGATACTGAAAACTATATGAAAATTTAATTATAAATTTCAAACTCTGAAATTTAAATGGAAAAGAACCCCCCCAACAAAACTGAAATAGTTATTTTGAAAGTTGACTATGAAACTATCATAGATGTAACAAAGTAGCAGTAGTGCAAGATAAATGAAACAAGCCAGGAAAACCAATCTTTTCTATAGGGGATAAAAACAGGTAAGAATGTAACCACATAGCTAACAAAGAACTGCCAATGTCAAATCCAGAAGAACTTGAACAACAAAATAATGAAATAGTATTGATCTCTTAACAAAAAAATAAGAATCAATAAGTACATAATGACCTAAATAAATATCAATTGATAAATAAATACACATATACAAATTTCCCATGTAGATTCATAAATAATTTATGTAACTAGTCTGCCTTTAAGGGGGTAAAACATAGCTTTGTGGTGATATTTGAATTGTGCTGAAATGTGATTTTATTTGTATGTTAATAAATAAAGTTTGCCTGGAGATCAGAGGTCATTAGCAAGCCAGGAACAGAATTCAGATGGTGGTAGCCCATGCCTTTAATCCAATCACATGATAGGCAGAGTCTCTGTGTGGTCAAGGACACAGCCAATTGTGGTGACCGTTGAGTTTTTAATCCCAGTACCAACCATAGAGACCAGGAGGTCTGTATAGACAGGTAGTAATGAGGAAGTCATGTGGCTGGGCTTAGAGCCAATGAGAAGGCAGGACAGGAAAGCAATAAAACTCAAGACACACAGGAAGAAGGTCTCTCTCTCTCAGGGGAAGAACAACAGCGAGTGGTAAGCTAAAGGGAGTCGTGGCTGTTGCCCTGATCTCTTAGGCTTTAACTCTGTATTTGGCTCTGTGGTTCTTATTTAATAAGACCATTTAGAAATTTGTCTACATAGCTTTGTAGCTGGAGTTTCCTCTCCAAGTCCCACCAAGCCCTGGCAGTCCGACAGCCCACTTATAAAATAAACACACAGACATTTATATTATTTACAAACTGTATGGCTGCAGCAGGCTTCTTGTTATCTATTAACCCATTTCTATAAATCTATGCCTTGTCATGTGGCTCGTGGCTTACCACTAGTACCTTACATCTCGCTTGTCAGGGCAGCAGCTGGCAGTGTCTCTCTGACTCAGCCTTCCAATTCCCAGAATTCTTTTCCTTGTCCCATCTATACTTCCTCCTGCCTGGCTACTGGCCAATCAGTGTTTTATTTATTAACCAATCAGAGCAACACATTTGACATACAGAACATCCCACAGCATAGCTTCATACAATTTAAGTTTGAGTTGTATATAGTGACCTCTGTAGTTTGTATTTTTTACTCTTTTGGTTCTTTACTCTTTTAGTGAACCTGCCACCAAGCTCCCAAATAAATACACATGGTGTCTTATTATTACTTATAAATGCCCAGTCTTAGCTTATCTTATTTCTAGAAAGTTTTTCTTAATTTAAATTCTCCCATCTACCATTTACCTCTGGCTTTCTCTATTCTCTATGCCTTTCTTTACTTCTTACTCTGTGGCTGGTTGTGTAGCTGGGTGGCTGGCCCCTTACATCTTCCTCTCCTCCTTTTCTTCTTCCTTTCTTCCCAGATTTATCCTCTTATTTTCTCTCTGCCTGCCAGCCCTGCTTATCCTTTCTTCTGCCTTGCTATTGACTGCTCAGCTCTTTATTAGACCAGTAAGTTATTTTAGACAGGCAAAACAACACAACTTCGTAGAGTTAAACAAATGCAGCATAAAAGAATGCAATACATCTATGCATCAATAAACAAATGTTCCACAGCATAAAGAAATTTAGCATGTCTCAAACTAATATTCTACAACAGACTTCTTCCAGATGTGTACCACATGTGAAAAGAGAAAAGAATGTACTTAGTTTTGGAGAAACTTTACATATACTACCTCCATTGGAGTGATTAAGATCAGCATCAATAGTGATAAAGTATGTCAATAGTATGTTCCTCTGAGACATATATTTTAAAAAAATAGAAAGCAGCTTTTGTGCTTATTCTCTGTAAAATCCGTATCAAACAAATAAAAAATAAAAGTCATTCTATAAAATATGTGCAAAAAACTTCTGAAAACTGTCAACAGCATAAAAATATAGTATAAGCAAATGTAATAAACTTGAAGGGGCTAAAGAGACATTATGGAATGTAATATGACACGCTAGATAAGATTCTTGAATAAGCAAAGGGTATTAGAAAAAATAATACAATAGAAACCAAAATTATGGAGTTTATTTAATAGTGATGTTTAATCCTTAGTTATAGCAGGTGTTGGATGTTAATCATATGGAAAACTGGGTATGGAATGGCTGAGAACTCTTTGTTCTGCCTTTGCAACTTATCTGCAAATATTAACCTATTCTAAAATGAAGGCTTCCTTACATTAAAAATATATAAGTGCTTTAGAGATAAATAGACACATTAATAGGAGTGGAAAAGGCCAGATAAAAATAATTTGGAGGTTGAGGATGTGTGTCACTGATAAAATGTCATTTAAACAAAGACTTGAAGGGGAAAATAATTAACATCTATGTATTTTTGAGGGTGAGTGCCACAGGCATCAGTTGATAGGAAACATTAGTGCAAAGGAGTACAGCAGAGAGAAAACTCACATATTTAAAAACACAAAGAAAGCTAATTATGGGGCTGGAGATATTGTGAAGTGCATAGAGTACATTGTTCTTCCAGATGACCTGGTTATGTTTCCCAGTGTCCATGCCAGGCAGCTCACAACTTCTGTAGCTCCAGTCTCCAGATGACCTGGTTATGTTTCCCAGTGTCCATGCCAGGCAGCTCACAACTTCTGTAGCTCCAGTCCTAGAGGTTTCAAAGCCCTCTTCTTGCTTCTGCTGATGCCTATATAAATCTAGTACACATACAGACAAGTAGACAAATATACATATGCATAAATAAAAATAAAATATTTTAAAAGATTAATTTTAATTAAGAGAAGATGGGTAGTAAGGTAGTTAGGGGTGAAAAGAGGAATAATGTGTTTTGTAATAGTCTGTGGGGAGACAAGGCTGTTGATATTGTATAAAGTAGTAGCTTTCAGACTTTGCCTTGTACAAGATATTACATTTGTTTTATTTTCAGTAATAGTGCCAAGACATAATGATTCTGTCTTGCTAGTACAAGAAAACAATTATTGTCTTTCCAGTGCAAACCATTTCACATATTAACAGTCTTGATATCCTCACAAATGTAGTATTGCCACCTATAGAATTATCAAACTAAATGAAAAACAGATGGACATATAAAAGTCATATCAAACAACAAAAACAACAAAACAAAAATAAAGTTCATGGACTTTTCAGGCACACCAGATTAATAAGGGATGTAACCCTCTCAACAGGACCATATTAAAGGAGAGATACCTAATACTAGGATCTCATCAGATGCACTAATCTGTCACTAGAACATGCAGTTCATCATACACTATGTAAATAACAGGTGAAAACCTTTCAGCTTTGTCCCTGGGAATTTATAACATGATATTTTCTGATATTTCCAACTGAAATTTCCACGAATGTTCTCCTCTTCCTATTCATACCCCTTAACACAGCATTGTGCATATGCAAACTTTATATTAGTAGGTTCATTAATATGCTACTTAGTCACTTTCTTTGTATCCCTATAATCTCTCTGCTATTTCTTTTAAGGCTTCCTTGAACACTTTAGCATCTTTAACCCTTCTTAGATATTCTGATACCTACATTTCACTGTATGAAGAATAGTATGTGATCCCAGAGTTAATACTAGTAATTAAGATAGAAATAAAAGGACCTATGATTGCCAATAAACATATATGTATGTATATACACACACACACACACACATATCAAACACAGCAGTACTAGATGAATTACAGCCAATTAAATTGATTTTATTTTTATTCAATAATTCTTACATTGTGAAAAAACAATATTCACCTATATTTCTGACTTATATTGCAATCACAACAGTTGGTTTTCCATTATTGTATCAGAAGTAGACAATATGATAAAGAAAAGGACTCTCTCTGCTCCCCCAGACCCAATCTTCATGGTTGTCTCTAGCACTTATACAGAATATCAGCTGCAGCCTCCCCTTCCCTATGTCCATGCCTCCTGTGGATCCCACAAACCATCTCCCTGGTCTCCCCTCTACACTTCATTGCTGTGTCCCAGCCACTAACTAGAGTGAAAACACTCTGCCCAACCACAGGCCATACCTGCCGGGAGAATAGGTACACTACCCACAGATCTCTTCCAGTCTCTGTGTTCTCTCAGATGAAATCCTCAGGGTCATTGATAGTAATAAAACAGACCATTACTCCCTGGCCTTCCCTTGCCCAAACTCCAACACCAATAAGCATTCACCATTAAAACACCAGCTAAGCAGGCCAGTAAAACAGACAGCACACAGCCAACACATTCTCTGAAAATCCAGTGAGGAAACAGAAACCAAGGAACAAAAGACCCGCCCAACAAAGACAAACCTGGAAATCAACACCTAGAACTATAATCATTGTAAATCCAGATGCCCAAGAGCCAGAATAAGTACACAGTCAATAATATCCAGGAAAATATTTCTCCACCAGAGACCAGCTATCCTACCACAGAAGTATCTGAATATTCTAATATACCTGAAGTATAAGAAAAAGACCTGAAAATTGCTTGTATGAAGATCAAAGAAGTTCTTAAAGAGGAAATGAAAAATCCCTTATTAAGACCCAGGAAAACATAAAGAAGTGGAGGAAATGAATTAACCCATTAAAGAAAACCAAAAAAAAAAAAAAACAGTTGAAGGAAATGAACAAAACTGTCCAAGGCCTAGAAATATAAATAGAGGCAACACACACACACACACACACACACACACATACACACACACACACACACACAGAGACAGAGACAGAGACAGAGAGACAGAGACAGACAGATACAGAGAGAGACAGAGAAAGAAACTGAGTGAATTCTGAAAAAGAAAAATTTAGGACAGAGCCAGGTGGATCTCTGTGAGCTTGAGGCCAGCCTGGTCTACAGAGAGAGATCCAGGACAGGCACCAAAGCTGCACAGAGAAACCCTGTCTCGAAAAACCAAAAAAAAAAATGTAGGACTGAAAATAGTAACTATAGAGGGAAGCTTTACTAACAGAATACGAGGGATGGAAGAGAGAATTTCAGACATTACAGATAAGATAAAATTAATGGATATATCATTCAAAGAAAATATTAAATCAAAAAATTCCTAACACAAACTATCCAGAAAATCTGGGACACTATGAAAAATCCAAACCTAAAAATAATTGGAATTAAGGAAGCAGATGAAGGCCCAGAAAATATTTTCAACAAAATCATAGAAAGAAATTTTCCTAACCTAAGGAAGGACTTCTGTAGATATCGTTCTGTATAAATAAAACACTGATTGGCCAGTGGCCAGGCAGGAAGTAAGTGGGACAAGGAGAGAGGAGAATTCTGGGAAGTGGAAGGCTAAGTGAAGGAGACACTGCCAGCCACCACCATGACAAGCAGCATGTGGAGACACTGGTAAGCCATGAGCCATGTGGCAAGGTATAGATTTATAGAAATGGATTAATTTAAGATATAAGAACAGTTAGCAAGAAGCCTGGTACTGCCATACAGTTTGTAAGCAGTATAAGTCTCTGTGTTTACTTGGTTGGGTCTGAGCGGCTGTGGGACTGGCAGGTGAGAGAGATTTGTCCTGACTGTGGGCCAGGCAGGAAAACTCTAGCTACAAATGGTGCCCAACATGTTGGCAAGAGTTTCCACCTAAAACCTGATTAAAAAAAAAAAAGATTCTAAAACGGAGCTAAAAACAGTTCCCAGTTGTCTCTCTGAAGTTAGCGGCAGCCTGTGTGTTTGAGCTACTATGGTGGGTTCCTGGCGTGCGTGCTCGGTCTACAGTATGGTGGTAATGAGGCCTCTGCAAGTGGCACGTTTAGCTGCATGGTGGATTTAGCCTTTTCTAATACAAAACAAAAAAAGAGGTTTCTGGGCTACATGCTGCTTTGATAGAAGCATAGACCCACTATTTCTGAGAGTTGATGGCTCCCAGAGCTGGTGGAAAACATACCACCACCATGTTGAGAAGCTAAAGTGGGCAGAGCCAGCAGCCAGTTTCAGTCTTAGAATGCTGCAGTTTAAAGCAGTAGGTTCAAGGTAATATAAAAAATAAGCCACGTAAAGATGGCTACCACACAGAGAATCTGGATTATGTTCTCTTTGATATTCGTAACTGAAGAAAAACATTTGATTGCAAGAGCTGTTGAGTTATGCCAAAATGTATATTTTGAAGGTACCTTGACTTCAAAATTTGGATGTAAGGATATGTTTCTTTGGAAAGAAGGCTCTGCTTTTGTTTCCACAGAAAGCCAGAGGCTATGGATTTGTTCCAGATTAAGATACATCAGGTTTGACCAGCCAAGACCCCCTGAAAGGTCTCTGATGACACCATGGCCCAGATGATCCAACATCCAGAATGGTTTGAAGGCAACTGGCTCAGACAATACACCCTCATGGACTATTCCATAATCCTAAAATTTTCTTTGTGTCCCCATAAGATACAGCGCCCCCTCTAGCAGGAAGTAGTAAGAGAAACTACTCCCAAATTCCCAAATTATATGTAATTTTACTATGTTAAGGTTAAAACCTTCCTTTTTGAAAAAAAAAAAAAAGAAAAAGGGAAGTGCTGTGGATATCATTCTGTATAAATAAAACACCGATTGGCCAGTAGCTAGGCAGGAAGTAGGTGGGACAAGGAGAGAGGAGAATTCTGGGAAGTGGAAGGCTGAGTAAGGGAGACACTGCCAGCTGCCACCACGACAAGCAGCATGTGAAGATGCCGGTAAGCCACGAGCCATGTGGCAAGGTATAGATTTATAGAAATGGATTAATTTAAGATGTAAGAACTAGATAGCTAGAAGTGTGTGCCATTAGGCCAAACAGTTTAAATAATATAAGCGTCTGTGTGTTTATTTTATAAGTGGGCTGTCGGATGGCTGGGGTTTGGCAGGACCTGAAGAGAAAACTCTCCAGCTACAAAGGACATGCCTATAAAAGTACAAGAAGCTTAGAAAACACGAAGCAGACTGGACCAGAACAGAAAGTCCTCTTGTCCCATAATAATCAAAACATTAAACATACAGGAAAAAAAGAAGGGATATTAAAAGCTGCAGGGGAAAAAGTGCAAGTAACATATAAAGGCAGACAACTAGAATTACACCTGACTTCTCAATGGAGACTCTAAAAGCAGAAGGGTCTGGACAGATGTACTGCAGACTCTAAGAGACAACAGAAGCCAACCAAGACTACTATTCCCAGAGAAAAAATTCAATCACAATAGACACAGAAAATACTATATTCCATGATCGTGCCAAATTTAATCAGTATCTATCTACAAATCCAGCCCTATAGAAGATATTAAAAGGAAAATGCCAACCAAAAGAGGTTAACTACATACAAGAAAACAACAGGAAAAGCAAAAGAGGGGAAGCACACACATACAAAAACACACAGTCACACATATAAATACACCATCATAACTACCACTACCACTGCCAACAGCAACACAATAACAGGAATTAACAATCATCTGTGGTGATATTGTGTTCCCAAAATATTGTGCACGGTAATAAACTTATCTGGGGTCAGAGAACAGAACAGCTACTAGATACAGAGACCAGAAAATGGTGGTACTCACGCCTTTAATCCTAGCATTCTGAAGGCAGAGATCCATCCGGATCTCTGTGAGTTTAAAGCCACACTGGAAACAGTCAGGCATGGTGACACATGCCTTTAATCCCTAGAAGTGATGGCAGAAAGGAGAAAGATATATAAGGCGTGAAAAACAGGAACTAGGCTTGGTTAAGCTTTTAGGCTTTTGAGCAGCACAGTTCAACAGAGAGGCATCCAGTCTGGGGAAACAGGATCAGCTGAGGAATTGGCAAGATGAGGTAGCTGTGGCTTGTTCTGCTTCTCTGATCTTCCAGAATTCACCCCAATACCTGGCTTTAGGTTTGATTTTATTTATAAGACCTGCTATGATTCGTGCTACAATCATGAGTCATTGATATGTGTCAAAATGAATGTTTTCAATTTCCCACAGATCATGGTTTCAAAAACACGATCCATCCTTCTTCTGCATACAAGAAACCCACCTCAATGTAAAGTATAGACATTACCTTAGGGTAAAGGATTGGAAAAAAAGATATTCCAAGCAAATGGATCTAAGAAGTAAGCTGATGTTGTCATCTTAGTATCCAACAAAATAAATTTTGAATCAAAATTAATAAAAAGATATGTGAAAATAAACACACAAAAACCCTGTACCTATATAATCTTATTGTCTTAAAGTTACTATTGCTGTAATGAAACACCATAACCAAAAGCAATTTGGGGAGGAAAGTGTGCATTTGATTACATATTCTGAGTCACAGGTAACTGAGGGAAGTCAAGGCAGGAACTCAAAGGGGCCAGGATCTCAAAGGGGCCAGGAACTTTGAGGCATGAACTGATGCAGAGGCCATGAAGGGGTGGTGCTGCTAATTGGCTTGCTTCACATGACTTGCTCAGTCTGCTTTCTTATAGAACCCAGAACCACCATCCCAGGGATGGTACCACCCACAATGGTCTGAGCCCTTCCCCTCAATCACTAATAGAGAAAATATTCCACATGCTTGCCCACAGCCTGATCTTATGGAAGCATTTTATCAATCAAGGTTTCCTCCTCTGAGACAATTAAAGTTTGTGTCAAGTTTACATTAATCTAGCCAGTACACTGACCCTTTTCAACTTGACAAACACATTGCTATTAAGCCACAACCTTTCTTCTCTTGTTTGTCCCCAAGTTCAGATATTAGTAAAGACATCACATTATAAAACCACACACCAACTATGTAAATAACAGAGTGTCCAATGTCTGAGATCTACTTAGATTCTTCTGGGGTCCTCCAAAGAGCTTGGGTCACATTCTCCAGCTCTGCCATTATCATCACACACATCATGTCTTCTAGGATCCAGCAGGATCAATTCCACTGCTACTGCTGTTCCTGGTGGTCATCCCTGGTATTGGCATCTTCAAAATACTGGGATCTTCTGGTGCAAGTGTGTTGTGCTTTCACCAATAGCCTCTCTGTGATGGCTCTTCTTGGTTGTCAACTTGAATATATCTGGAATAAATAACTGTCTCATTTAATGATTATTGTTAGTACGTGCACTATCAGTGTTGTGTTCAGGAAGTCTTCTCCTATGCCAATGCATTCATGCCTATTTCTCTCTTTCTCTTCTATCAGGTTGAGTGTATCTAGTTTTATGTAGAGGTGTTTGATCCACTTGGACTTGAGTTGTGTGCAGGGTAATAGATATGGATCTATTTGCATTTGTCTACACACTGACTTCCAGTTAGGCCAGCAACATTTGTTGAAGATACTTTCTTTCACCCATTTTGTATTTCTGGAATTTTTTTATTATTAATCAATTGTCCATGGGTGTATGGATTTACAACTGGGTCTTCAATACAACTCCATTAATACACCTGGCTGTTTTTATGCCAATAACATGTGATTTTTATTATGATAGCTCTGTAATAGTTCTTGGAATCAGTGATAGTGGTACTTCCAGAAGTTCTTTTATTATACAAGATTATTTTAGTTATCATGGTTTTGTTTGTTTGTTTGTTTTTGCTTTTGTTTTTCTATATGAAGTTGAGTATGGTTCTTTCAAGGTCTGTAAAGAGTTGCATTGAAGTTTTAATGGAGATTGGATTGAATCTGTAGATTGCATTTGTTAAGATGGCTATTTTTACTATGTTAATCCTACCAATTCATGAACATGGGAGATCGTTCCATCTTCTGATATCTTCTTCAATTTTTTTCTTTAAAGACTTGAAGTTTTTTTCACATAGGTCTACCACTTGTTTAGTTAGTTACATTAAGGTATTTTATTTTATGGCTATTGTGAAGCGTTTTGTTTCCCTGATTTATTTATTAGCCTGTTTGTTATTTGTGTATGGGAGGACTACCAATTTATTTAAGTTAATCTTATATTCATCTACTTTGCTAAATGTTATTGTCAGCTGTAAAAATTCCCCCAGTAGAATCTATGGGTCACTTACGCATAATATCATATCATCAGCAAATAATGACACTTGAATTTCTTCCTTTCCAAATTGAATTCCCTTGAACTCCTTCAGTTCTCTTATTTCTCCAACTAGAACTTCAGTTACTATATTGAATAGATATGGAGGCATGAACAACCTTGTCTTTTCCTGATTTTAGTAGAATTACTTTGGATTACTTCGGATTTCTCTCCATTTAAATATATGTTGGTTACTAAATGGCTATAAATAACCAATTGCCTGTAAATAACTGCCATTATTGTTCTTAGTTATGTCCCTTGTATCCCTGATATCACCAAGACCTTTATCATGAAGGGGTGGTGGATTTAGTCAAATGTTTTTTCAGCATCTAATGAGATGATCATGTGTTTTTTTTTCCTTTCAGTTCATTTATATAGTGGATTAAATTTATTGATTTCCATGTGGTGAACCATACCAGAATCTCCAGAATGAAGTCAACTTGATCATGGTGGATTATCTTTTTGATGTGTTCTTGGATTTGAATTGTGAGTATTTTGCATCTATGCTTATAAGAGAAATTGATCTGTAATTTTCTTTCTTGTTGAGTCTTTGTGTGCTTTGGGTATCAGAGTGACTGTGGCCACATAAAATGAATTTGGCAATGTTCCTTCTGTTTCTATTTTGCGAAATAATTTGAGGAGAACTGGTATCAGTCTCTTCTATTAAAGTTTGGTAGAATTCTATGCTAAAACCATCTGCCACTGGGCATTTTTAGTTGGGAGCCTTTTAGTGACTGCTTCTATTTCCTTATGAGTTAAAAGTCTATTTAAATTTTTATTTGATCTTGATTTAACTTTTGTAAGTAGTATCTAAATTTCATAGTTTCTTTTAGATTTTCCAATTTTGTGGAGTACAAGATTTTAAACTATGACTGAAAAGACTTTTTGAATTTCCTTGGTGTCAGTTGTTATGTTGCCCTTTTTATTTCTGACTTTGTTAATGTTGATATTTTCTCAATTTTAATTAGTTTGGATAGGTCATTGTCTATCGTGTTGATTTTTCTCAAAGAACCAACTATTTGTTTCATTGATCCTTTGTCTTTCTTTCTATTTTATTGATTTCAGCCCTCAGTTTGATTATTTCCTGCTACCTGCTCCTTTTTGTATGTTTACTTCTATTTGTTCTTGAGCTCTCACATATTCTGTTAAGTAGCTAGTATGAGATCTCTCCAACTTCTTTATGAAGTTATTTGCTGCTATGAACTTTCCTCTTAGCATCACTTTCCTTGTGTTCCATAAGCTTGAGTACGGTATATTTTAATATAAATGAATTCTAGAATTCAAAGAATCAATGAATTCTTGGAAGTCTTTAATTTCTTTCTTTGTTTCTTCCACTACCCAGCAGTCATTCAGTAGGGAGTTGTTCATTTTCCTTGAGTTTGTAGTTTTTCTCTTTTTTTTTCCGTTTTTGAAATCCTGATTTAATCTGTGGTGGTCTGATAGGATATGGGAGGTCACTCCAATTTCCTTATATCTATTGACACCTGCTTTGTGGCCAATTATGTAGTCAGTTTTGAAGAATGTTCCTTGAGATTCTCAGAAGAATGTGTATTCTTCTGTGTTTGAATGAATTTTACTATAGATATCTGTTAGGAATATTTGGTTCAAAATATCTGTTTGTTACAGTATTTCTTTGTTTAGTTTTTGTCTGAGTGACATGTCCATTTGTGAGAGTGGGGTTTTGAAGTCTCCCACTGTTAATGTGTGAGTTTAAATGTGTGATTTAAGCTTTAGTAGTGTTTCCTTTACAAATGTGGGTGCCCTTGTGTTTGGGGCATAGGTGATAAGAATCACAACATCATCTTATTTGATTTTTCTATTGTTGAGTATGAAGTGTCCTTCCCAGTCACTTCTGATTAATTTTGTTTTGATGTCTATTTTGTTAGATATTAGAATGGCTGCAAAAGCTTGCTTCTTAGGTCCATTTGCTTGGAAATCTTTTCCAAACCATTACTCTGTGGTGGTGTACATCTTTATATTGAAGTGTGTTTCTTGAATGAAGCAGAAGGATGAATCCTGCTTTTACATATGTTCTCTTAGTAATTAAATTAGGAGATTCAGTTCACCACTGATATTAAGAGCTATCAATGACCAATGATTGTAGATTCCTTTTATTTTCTTATTGTTGTTTTTGTTGTTAGTGTGGTGGTAGCATATGTGTGTGCAATTCCCTTCTTTTGGTGTTGATGGTGTAAGATTATTTGTTGCCTGTGTTTTCATGGATGTAGTTAACTTCCATTGGTTGGAATTTTCCTTTCAGTACCTTCTGTAGGGCTGAATCTTTACATAAAATGATTAAAATTTTCTTTATCACAGAATATCTTGTTTTCTCCATCTATAGTGATGAACATTTTTTTTGGTGTAATAGTGTAGAATGGCATCTGTGATCTCTTATTGTCTGTAGGATATCTGTCCAGGTCCTTGTGGCTTTTAGAGTCTCTGTTGAGAACTAAGATGTAATTCTAACTTGTCTGGTACCATGTGTTGCTTGGTCCTTTCCTTTAGCAGTTTTTCATATTCTTTCTTTGTTTTGTATGTTTAGTGTTTTCATTATCATGTGGTAAGGATATTTTCTTTTTGGTCCAATCTATTTGGTGTTCTGTAAGCTTCTTGTACATTTATAAGTATGTCCTTTATAAGGTTAGGAAAATTTTCTTCTATGATTTCGTTAAAAGTATTTTCTGGGTCTTTGAGCTGAGATTCATCTCCTTCTTCTATTCCTATTATTCTTAGGTTTTGTCTTTTTATAGTGTCCCAGATTTTCTGGATGTTTTGTGTCAGAAGTTTTTAGGTTTAACATTTCCTTTGGTCAAATTATCTGTTTCTTCTATCATATTTTCAAGACCTGAGATTCTTTCTTCCATCTCTCATATTCTATTGGTGGGTTTTGAGTCTATAGTTCCTTTTTATTTACCTACATTTTTCTCTTTCCAGAATTCTTTATTTCTTCCATTTCAATTTTCAGGTATTAAACAGTTTTATTTATTTCCATCAATTGTTTGATTTTTCTTGGCTTTTTTAAGGGACTTATTAATTTCCTCCAATGTTTTGTTTGTCCTTTCCTCAATTTTTTAAAGGTATTCATTCATTTCTTCTTTAAGAACTTCTACCATCTTCATAAATTTAGTTTTATGGTTGTTTTCTTGTGCTTCAGCTGTGTTTGAATATTCATAGCTTTCTGTGGTAGGATTGCTGGGCTCTGGTGATAACATATTGCCCTAGGTCTTGTTGATTGTGTTCTTTTACTGCCATCTAGGCATCTGGGTTTACAGTGATTATAGGTCTAGGTACCAGTTTCTGAGTTTTTCTTTGTAGGATGGGTATTTTGTTCCATGGTGTCTGTTTCTTCCATGGTCTTCTGGCTGTAATGACTTGTAGTTGAGAAGAAGATCTTCACCTGAGTTGGGGACTAGAATTCTAATGGCTGGTGTGGCCACTGATCAAGCACGGGCTTTCCACATGTGTTTGAGACCAGAATTCTGGAAGATGGAATGGTGTCTGATTCAGTTGTGGGCTATCAGCAGGCATTGGTGGCTGAGATATGGTGCCCGGGATTGTTGTGGCTATTGGGTTTAGGCCAGGCAAGCAGGCATTGGGACAGTGCTGAGGCAGGTTGACTGCCTGTGGTTCTAGTGGTCAAGATGGCCTCGGCTGTGGCTGGAGTACTAGATTCCTTAACAAGGAGCAGAGGAAGAGTTGGGGATAGGGAAGGTGGGAACTGAGGAGGAATGGTTAGCAGGCAGGCAGCCTACATGGAGTTCTGACCCCTGTTCTCTAGTCCAGCAGGGTGCCTCTGGAGTTTTGGGTCAGAGTATGGTAACTGGGAGGATCAACAGTTGAGGTGGGCTCAGCAGGTACTGAGAGTGCTGTGGATATCTCTCTGTATAAATAAACACTGATTGGCCAGTAGCCAGACAGGAAATGTAGGTGGGACTAACAGAGAGGAGAATTGAGGGAACAGGAAGGAAGAGGGGGAGACTGCTGGAGACGCCGCCAGGACAAGGAAGA
This sequence comes from Peromyscus eremicus, assembly GCF_949786415.1. Lineage (NCBI taxonomy): Eukaryota > Metazoa > Chordata > Mammalia > Rodentia > Cricetidae > Peromyscus > Peromyscus eremicus. The sequence goes on from NC_081439.1 coordinate 37,301,688, forward strand.
TGTAAGGTACCAGTAAGTCATGTGGCAAAGTATAGATTAATAGAAATGGGATAAATATAAGAGTAAGAGCTAGGCCTGAGCTAATGGCCAAGCAGTTTAAATAATATAAGCGTTTGTATGTTTATTTTATAAGTGGGCTAAGGAACTGCCGGGGCTTGGTGGGACCCGGAAAGAAAACTCCAACTACATGAGATTGTGCGGGAAATCTGTGGACAAGTAACCTACCTAGAGTTCTGATGGCCAGCACAACCTCTAGTTGTGCAGGAGGCTTCCCCTGTAGTTGTGGGCCAGTATATGGTAAAGAGGTTTGGAGGGGTGGTTAGGAGGTAGGCTTGAAGGGCACTGAGTAAATGGTGGTGGTCTGTGAGCAGAAGGCTTACCTGGGTTTCTGGTGCTGGTTTCCACAGTCTGATCTTATGGAAGCATTTTCTTAATCGACGCTTCATCTTAAATGATGGCAGTTTGAGTCAAATTGACATAAATCTAGCCAGCACAGAAAGGTGGTTTTATTTTTAGAATCAGTCCTTTCTATGCTGCATTACTCAGAATTCTTATTACTCAATGTTTAGTAATAAGCAGATGATGTCATCAATGACATCATTGAGAAATAAGCAAATGATTTTTCACTAATACATACCTTGTACTTATCTGTAGAGGAGATGGAGGTAGATATTTGAATCAAAGGAAACTTATGCCAATTATTTCAGTTCAGCTTCAATGACAACCTCATTATTAGTATTGAAAACACTTTCCAGGGAAAATCACTCACATTGAGGTGTGGTACGCAAAACTGGGTGACTGATAATTGCTGCTTTTGCTTTTTGTACATATCAAATTCTTCCTATCATAACTTACAAAATATTAGGTTTTGAAAAGTATGTGGATTACTCTCACTTTCTTTATATTAAGAGATATTAATTTTAGAAGTATATTCATTTACCTTAGGAACCCTAAATGCCCTGAAGGACATAAATATGTTTCACATTACTGTCAGTATTTTTTTCAATCTATTAATAATTCAAAATGTGTTAAGGATGTTTCTGAGATATAGTGCTATATTTCAATAGATGCTTCCAAATAACTTAAATGGTTATTTAATGTTTATGATACTTTTACATTTTGTTCTCATCTTTACGAAATGTAATGAGTCTGAATATCTTCTGTAGAATATGATTTGCCTACAATAAATGAATGAATGTAAAAGGAATATGAACTATAGATTAAGTACTTTAAGTTTTGTAACATATGATCCATCTTTTATATGATTAACATAATATTGACTTTGTAGAATAGAGAAAAACCTAAGCCTATCTAGTGTTAATATAAGTAGTAGGACTTTATATTCTAGTGCCTTATAAATCATAAATCATGTTTTTATAAATTAGTTTGAACTGTGTAAGAAATATGAGACACAATTTAAACAGATGTGTTATTATCTTCATTTATTTCAGGCTATATAATATTGAAAATAATAACACATTATTTTGTAATAATTTACCTTCTATCTATATTATATATATATATATATGTATATATATTATTTGCAAATACGTCCCCTTCTTTTCCTGTCCTTATTAAACTACAAGTAAATAAGTTATGGTAGTATATGATTTCAATTCCAGCTTCTCCATAAAATGAAGAGAAGTATAAACAAAAAAAATCATTGCGAAAGTTGGTAATACCACATATTATGGACAAATATTTCCTCTCATTATTAGGTTTAGAAATTATATTATTTGTATTATTGATATTTCTATTTTACCTTATACAAGGAAGGGTTATTTTGGGCTTATAGATACAGAGAGTTGAGTCTATCACCATCATGGCTGGGAAGCATAGCAGCAGACAGGCATGGCAGCTAGAACAACAGGCGGTGAGCTCAAACCTTAAATCAAAGGAGTAAATAAGAGATACTAAGGTTAAAATGGTGCAAGCCTTTAAATGCTTAGAGCCCACCTCCAATGACAAACTTTTTTGAACAAGGTCACACTTACTGAGCCTCTCCAAACAATACCATCAACTGGGAACCAAATATTCAAATACACAAGACTATGGAGAACATTTCTCACTTGCACATTACACTATCTTATAATATTTGGTTTAAAATGTACATATAGTGTGGTGGTTTGAATAAGATATTTCCCATAAGTCCATGACATTTGAACACTTGTTTCCAAGTCTGTGGCTGTTTGGAGAGGATTTAGAGGTATGGCCTTACTGGAGGAAGTATGTCATTAGTAGAAACTTTGAGTTTTCGAAAGATCCATTTACAGAATGCTTTTTCTGCCTCCTGCTCATAGTTCAAGATGTTCCTAGTATCATGTCTCTGTTTGGCCATCATGGACACTAACCCTCTAGAACCTAGAGCCCAAAATAAACCCTTCCTTCTAAATGTTTCCTTGACTATGATATTTTATCACAATATTAGAAAAGAAACTAATAGGTATTTTGGTACCAGGAAGTGGACTATTGCTATGACAGAACAAGCCATTTATTGAGGAATGTGGAAAACTTTGGAACATTGGATTAGAAAATCTGCTTAATTCTATAAACAGATCTTAATGGGCCATCCTAGTAAGGTATTAGAAGACAGTAGTGCTGAAAGCAGTATTGAGTATAGATGCCTAGCTCAAGAGGCTTTTGGAAGGAACAATAATAGCAACTAATCCAGAGACCATTCTTGTGAAATTTTAGCCAAAAATGTGGCTATATTCTGTCTTTGCCCTAAGAATTTCCTTAAGGTTAAATTAAGAAGTAATAGACTAATTTCTTTGTCAGTAGAGATTCCAGTACAGCCTCAGTAGTTATTGTGCCACATGGTTCTTAGTAATATCTCTTGTACAGATCTGTAATGAAGAAGAATAAATGATGTGGAAAGAAACAGAAAATGTGCAGTTCTGAAAGGAAAAGGACACGGGCAAGGTTACTATTACTGTTAAGCTGGTGCTGGAAGAGAGGCTGCAGCTGTTAAGGAGCTTAAGGCCATTACAGAAGGGCAAAATCAGTGCAAAATCCTACCTGACTAAGCTTTCAACTTGTGAAGGGAAAAGGCCTAAGGACTGGAAAAAAAACAAGAAACAACAACAACAACAACAAAACCCTCTGGAAAATATGATTCAAGGTTCATTGCAAGCATTTAGCTGAACTTGGCAGTAGAGGCCACATTGTTCTGGTTTAACAGCTATGAAGTACACAAGCGTAAAGGGGTTATGGAATCTTACTCCCTAATTGAGAGCCTTTGAGGCCAGATAATGTGTGCCAGGGGAGTACCTGCATGAAGGCCCTGAGAGAACAAGAGTTCCTGAGATGAAGTTACATGCAGTTATGAACATAAACCTTGTTTGTGTTGGAAATGTCAGAGCAATGAAATAAGAAAAGCTGTATACAGGGAGAAAAACCAACTTGAGTGGGAGATGTTTCAGGCAGCAAAGCCAGAAGGGCAGAGACATTGCAGCCCTCTAACATTATACTTGTAGCTATAAGATTTGAACTTTGCCCTGCTGAGTTTTGGTCTTTTTTTGTTCAATATTCCTTTTTTTAAAAAATTTTGCAATACAATTCAGTTCTACATATCAGCCACATCAGCCACGGATTCCCTTCTCCCCCCTCCCGCCCTCCTCACATTCCCCCCCAGCCAACCCCCCATTCCCACCTCCTCCAGGGCAAAGCCTTCCCTGCGGACTGAGATCAACCTGGTAGACTCAGTCCAGGTAGGTCCAGTCCCCTCCTCCCAGGCCGAGCCAAGCGATCCTGCATAGGCCCCAAGTTTCAAACAGCCAACTCATGCAATGAACACAGGACCCGGTCCCACTGCCTGGATGCCTCCCAAACAGATCAAGCCAATCAACTGTCTCACCCATTCAGAGGGCCTGATCCAGTTGGTGACCCCTCAGCCATTGGTTCATAGTTCATGTGTTTCCATTCATTTGGCTATTTGTCCCTGTGCTTTATCCAACCTTGGTCTCAACAATTCTCGCTCATATAAACCCACCTCATTCTCCCTAATTGGACTCCCAGAGATCCACCCGGGGTCTAGCCATGGATCTCTGCATCCAGATCCCTCAGTAGTTGGATGGGGTTTCTAGCATGACAATTAGGGTGTTTGACCATCCCATCACCAGAGTAGGTCAGTTCGGGCTGTATCTCGACCATTGCCAGCAGTCTGTTGTGGGAGTATCTTTGTGGATTTCTGTGGGCCTCTCTAACACTTTGCTTCTTCTTGTTCTCATGTGGTCTTCATTTACCATGGTCTCCTATTCCTTGTTCTCCCTCTCTGTTGTTGATCCAGCTGGGATCTCCCACTCACCCAAGCTCTCTTTCCCTCGACTTTTGCCCTTCACTACCCCCACTCATGTCCAAGCTGTTCATGTAGATCTCATTCCATTTCTCTGTCATTGGACGATCCCCTTGTCTTTCTTGGGGTCCTGTTTTCCAGGTAGCCTCCCTGGTGATGTGAGTGGCAGTCCAGTCATCCTTGTTCCACATCTAGTGTCCTCCTATGAGTGAGTACATACCATGTTTGTCTTTCTGAGTATGGGTTACCTCACTCAGGATGATTTTTTTCTAGATCCATCCATTTGTCTGCAAACCTCATGATGTCATTGTTTTTCTCTGCTGAGTAGTATTCCATTGCGTATATGTACCACATTTTGTTCATCCATTCTTCAGTTGAAGGGCATCTAGGTTGTTTCCATGTTCTGGCTATTACAAACAATGCTGATATGAACATAGCTGAACAAGTGCTCTTGTGGTGTGGTTGAGCATTCCTTGGGTATATGCCCAAGAGTGGTATAGCTGGATCTTGGGGGAGATGGATTCCCAATTTTCTAAGAAAGCACCATATTGATTTCCAAAGTGGTTGTACAAGCTTGCATTCCCACCAGCAGTGGAGGAGAGTTCTCCTAGCTCCACATCCTCTCCAGCATAAGGTGTCTTCAGTGTTTTTGATCTTAGCCATTCTGGCTGGGACCTCTTGAAACTGAGAAGCTTTTGTAGAGCAAAGGATATGGTCAACAAGGCAAAGCGACAGCCTACAGAATGGGAAAAGATCTTCACCAACCCCACATCTGACAGAGGACTGATATCCAGAATATATAAGGAACTCAAGAAATTAGACATCAAAATGCCCAACAGTCCAATTAAGAAATGGGCTATAGAACTAAACAGAGAATTCTCAACAGAGGAAACTCAAATGGCTGAAAGACATTTAAGGAATTGCTCAACATCCCTAATCATCAGGGAAATGCAAATTAATATTCCTTAATTGTGCTCTAATTCTTCCCTTTTGGAAGTGTAATTTATATTCTGTGCCATTGTATGTTAGATGTATATAATCTACTTTTTGATTTTGCTGGGGATTAAATTTAGGAAATTAGCTTGAGTTTCAGAAAAGACTTTGAACTTGGACTTTTAAACAGTGTTGAAACTGAAAGACTATTGGGACTTTTGGATTTTGGGTAAACACATTTTTTATTAAGATTTGGCCATAACAGTGTGGGGAACAAGGGGTATTAGGTAGTGTTTTAAATGAGGTGTCCTCATAAATCTTACGCATTTGAATCCTCAGTTGGTGGATGCTTGGGAAGTATTGAGGTGTGTGGCCTTTCTGGAGGATATATGTAACTAGGGGTGGTCTTCGAAGTTTGAAAAGTCTTGTACTACTTTGAGTGTGTTTTCTGATGTCTATTTGTGAATTGAGATGTACACTCTCAGCTGCTGCTCTAGCCATCTACTACCTCTGCTCTATCACCATGAACTAACTCTCTGGAATCATGAGGCCCAATGAATTATTTCTTCTATAAGTTGCCTTTGTCATAGTGTTTTATCACAGTAATAGAAAAGTAACTAAGACATGCTTGCTCAATACTGTTCTAAGATCAAAACAAATGAAGATTCTGTTATAATTTGTGCATATACAGGAGTACATTACCTCCATACACTTTCCAAAGTTGAGGATGGGAAAATATGGGCAATGGCTCACATAGGTGATATTTTTTCTTGTATGGCAGCTTACAGGTGTTAAAAATCATAAACATTAATAAAATAAAGATAAGGATTAATGCAATGGTGATTATTTGATTATATTTATATAACTGTTCTATTAATCAACATTTAACTATCAACCAGTAAAAATTTAACCTAGATATCACTTAAAAATTGCATACAAATTAAGTTTCACTCTATCTTTTATGTACAGAGGACAAAACTATCCTGGTTTTAGATTAAACTGAGGATGTGACTACTTAATTTGCAATCCATTTTTATTTTAATTTTTCTTTATTTTTGAGAATTCCACACATGCAATATCATTATATCTACTACCATTTCCAATTCCAGGTTTTCCTCTATTCTCCTATTATATCCTTTTCCCAATTTCATGTCTTCCTTTTACATAACCCATTAGGCCCAGTTAGTACTGCTCATATGTATGTACACGTGTAAGAGGGCCAATTATTAGAGAGTAGTAATCCTATCAGTTGCTACATCCACAATAAAGGATAATTCTATCTCCAATAGCAATTACCCACTACCAATAGCTTTTGAATAAGGAATGAGATTATCAATCCCATGTAGACTGAAATTTTGGCTGTATTGATCTTAGGCAGGTACCCCAGCCAACTATAAGTTCACAATTGCAATAGGTATGCTATGCTCAGAAGACAACATTGCACAGATCTCCTATGGATCTTCCAACTCTTATTTTCTTTCTATTTCTTCTGTGATGTTGCCTAATTCATAAATCTCGTTTAGGGATGGGCACTAAGTCAATTATTTACATCACTTTGACCAGTTATTCATCTCTGAATTGATTGCTATTCACTACAAAAATAATCTTCTTGTTCCAAGACTGAAAAAAGCCCAGGCCTATGGATATAAAATTAAATATTTTAGAAGGTAATTTTGTAAATATAATCATTTAGAAATTACAATAGTAGGTTCTGTCATAGGGTGGATGACCTCCCAAACATGTACCTTTACCCAATATCAGGTATGAAATCCCCTTTCATAGAGCAAGCCTTAAATACAATCAGCAAGTATTTACCTGCCCCATAATAGAAATACCTCTACTGTAAGAATTGGGCACATTTTACCTGGAAGGTCAAAACAGACATAAAATAGTTGCTGTGATCTCTTCTTAATTCTTTAGAAACAGAATGACATATCCTTATTCCTCAACTATCATACAAACATTAATTCTTTGAAGAATAACAATCATTATTAATCTTGATTCAGTAAAATAAATTGAAAGACCATGTAAATTACCAATTACCATATCAAAAGTTTAATTAGCCAAACCAGAAAACATAAGATTTATCATCCATCCTTTGATTCTCCTGAACCTTAACTTTTTCTGTGATGGTTGATATGACCTTCGTTGGAATCCACAAAGATAAGAATACACTTTTAAAATCAACAACTAATTGTAGGTAACAGTGAAAAATAAGACAATGAACTTCATATAAAAACAAGTAGGAGTATTATTTTATCAAGTATAGTAGTTCTGGGACACTGTACTCCATGAAGTTTTCATCATGAACTTCCACTGCATTTTTAAAAACTGGAAACATTAGTTCTAATGGTTATACAACCTTTCTCAAAGTTAAATAAAGAAAGATACTGTTTCTTAGGAACAGATACACTAGGGATAGATTTTAGAGATACCAATAATATTGATTGTCCTTGGTGAAAACTAGTTTGTCTTTATCTATCTTTGGGAGCATTACTCAGAGTTCTTCTTTAACCACAGTTCTGAAAAACTGTCAAAAATGTGGTGATTGTCATCAAGCAATCTTAGCCATGTAAAATTTATCTTTCTTCATTATATTTAGACATTTTAGCATTACTGTTAATCATGACATCTGTCATACTAATATAATGCATAATATTTTTCATCCCTAAGGAATTCTGCAATATTTTCTGAACATTTTCCTTTTTTGGAATTCCCTTGACTACAGTCATTGTCCTCAATGTATCATTTATTTCACTTTTCCGCTTGATGAAAAATATTTCTGGCAATGTTTTGGACTTTTGATTCTTATGTTCTTTTTCTCTCCAGCAGTGAGAATCACTGACCAATCTCTTTTACTTAAAATATTTTTCTCATTTATCATTCATTATATTGTGCTTTTTCTTAATGCATGGATTATTTCTACTCTGATATTATCTCTATTTGTTTTCCAATATTCAGCAACTATCTTAATTTTTTATATCAATCTGGTCACATCTCATAGTACTCAATATCATTTGTGTTCTTTTGACTTTCAAATTTTCATGTCAGTGATTGATTCCTGCTTAGTATACAAAATTTTATTGTATGTCTAGCAATTTGATATATCCACTTGAACAGGCATTTCACAGGATATTCAATGAAATAATTATTTTTATAAGAACTTAATCTATTTATGTAGTTAACTGCAGAGTTGTGACAATAAAGTGATATCTGTATGCCAGAGCCTACAGAAATCAATATGATGATTTAGCTTTTCACTACATCACTGCTAGAAAACTGAGTATATTCTAAGAGACATACACATGTAAGATGGCCACACCAAATTATTTTCTGTTTTCCCCCCTAGGTAATCTTATTTTGTTTATTAATGGTACATAATCACTGTTAAGAAAACTGTAACTTATCTATGTGATCGCTATGGAGAAAATAATTCAAATATATCATGTTATAATAGTTGCTAGAGTAATCTCAGGCACATGAACAAAGATCTGTCACTAGAGTTAGTTATTTTTGATTGTACAAAGATAAGGCTCTTTTGAAAATAATACTTAGCCTATTCATATGAGAAACAAATTCTCTTTTCACTGTTACAGAAGAAAAAAAGAAATCAGATTATTTCTGACTTTGCAATGTGAAAAAGTTAAGTAACTATATGTTGAATCTAATATTGCTTTAAAAAATCACATTATGCTATTATTAATGTATATTATTAATTATGCAAATGCTTTAAAACTATCACAGGGGACACTTAAAAGCAAAAATAGTACTTATTAGCATTTACACAGCTAATACACAATGAATAACAAACTGACTATCATAGCAGATATCTGGCTTAATTATACCTTTTTCTTCATTCTTAACTTTATTTTCTGATGGCTGCTTCCTACAATCTTATTAATTAATTAATTTATTTATTTATTTTACACCCCTGCTGCTGCCTCCCCTCCATCCTGTATTTCCACTCCTTCTCCCGACATCCTCTCCAACCCTGTCAAACCACCCCTCCTCTGTATATACTCAGAAAAGGGCAGACCTCCCAGGGGCATCAGCAAATCATGGGATATTGAGCTGCCTTAAGATGGAGCACCTCACCCTGTATTCAGTGTGGCAAGGCAAACTAGCATGTGGAATAGGTTCCCAAGAGCCAGCCAATGAAGTGTGATCCTAATTAGTCTTATCAATTAAAACCAGAAGTCAGATATTGGGGTAGTAACCGAAAGATCAGAGAAGCAAAACAGCAGCCACTAGTGACTTCTTACCTCTACGAATCCTCAGACAGAATGTGCCTGGGATCCTGTCTCCACCTGCCTTATATTCCTGTCTCCACCTTCTGATTTTGCTGAGATTAAAGGCGTGAGCCTCTCAAGTAATAGGATTAAAGGTGTGAGCCACCACCACCACCACCACCACCACCACCACCACCACCACCACCACCACCACCAGGCCTCTGTTGTTTAATAGTGGCTAGCTCCACCCTCTGATGTGCAGGCAGTTCTTTTCCGTGAGAACACAAACAAAATATTGGACTACAAGCCAAAGCACAAGGGATAGCCCAGCTACCTTTGCCAGAAGTCCCACAAATAGACCAAGCTACACAACTGTCATATATAGGCAGAGAGCCTATGTCAGTACTATGCAGGCTTCCCAGTTGTTGGTTCAGACAGTGAACCAGGCTAGCTGTTTCTGTGGGTTTTCCTGTGGTGTCTCTTACCTGCCTGGCTCTTACAATCCCTACTCCTTCTCCTCAGCAGTGTTTCCTAAGATAGGGCTAATATTTGGTCATGGATCACTGAACCTGCTTCAATCAGTCACTGGATGAAGGTTATCTAATGACAACAGGGGTTGTCACCAATCCAATCACAGGAAGACTGCTAGTTTAGAATATGCATCCACTGCTGATAGGACCCTTAGATGGGGCCATCCTTGTAGATGTCTGTGAGTTTTCCTTGCATCAGACTTGTACCCAACCAAAAAGCATCCCTTTCCAGTCATCTTTCTCAGCACTATACTCCTCCACCCATGCCCTAACCCTGTCCCCCAAATTCCCATGCCCACCTACGCCCAGGCCAACCAGGAGATCTCTTTTTCCCCTTCCCAGGGAGATCCATGCGTTCCCCCTGGGGCCCTTTTTGTTAGCTAGCCTCTCTGGGTCTGTGGATTGTAACTGAGATAGTTAACAATGAAAGATTAGTTTGCCAAAGTCTTTGAGTAGGCAGAAAAAAGGTAGCATTGAGTGCACAACTGGGAATGTTCTTCATCTCCTGGAGAACAGTTGATTCATAGTGACCAGTAAAGAGCATAGAATGTGAGAAAAGACAAAAGGACTGGCAATTAAGAAGTGCAATTATCTTTTTCCACATTCACCAAAATGGGAAATAGCCTCTTCAGCTGAAAGCAAGTGTGGAAAAAGAGTTGACATTGGCACTAATATCATGTCAAGTTCCTATGCAAACTGGTAAATTTCCTGTGCAGTGATGGAGCATTCTTTTTTTATCTGATTCTATTAAATGTCATGTCACATGGATATTTTTATAAACTTCACCAAGGAGTTAACAAAAATATTACTCAAATGAAAAAGAAATGAGATAAACCAAAAATTCCAGTGTTTTTGCATTGGACAAGTGTTAGCCCATCAACCTACAAGAGAAGTTTTGCTGCAGTGAAGTGCAGTATTAAGAATTAGCATAATAGGTGTTGTTGAAGTTTTCATTTCTGGTAAGAAAGATGAAGAGAATTGGAGAGAATATTGACAAATAACAAGGAGTTGAAGACTACTGATTATTATGAGTAGTAGAGTCTCAGATATTCTCTAGATATAGATAATTCTCTAGAGAGAATAACATGCCAATTGTTAAGGAATAAAGTCATCAAAATATTTATCTTAACTTGAATCTAGAGAATGCATTTTTTTAAATCTGGTTCAGTAATAAAAGTCTAACATTTGCTTATTAATTGATTACTCATAAGCTTTTCTAAATGTTCTCACAGACTCATTGCCATCAGTACATTTCTGTTTGACTGGAAATATCTTGTAATCCAGGGCAGTATTATTTTTAATAAATAACCACAAGCATAGGACAACAAAGATTCCTATAAACATTGCTTGGTTCAAGGCCCTGAAGTAGCTGAGGGGTTGGGCTTGCACTGGTGGTCTGTGAATACTGTTGCCATGGAGGTCTATGCAGAGGCATGTAGTATGGGCAGCCACCTAGGGCCATGCTGGTATCTGAGGGCCAAGCTGCCACAAGGGCCATGACAATCTGAGTGGTTAGCAGTGCTATCCAGGTTCATGGTGATATCCTGGCCCAGGCTGCTGTTGAGGACCATGCCTGATTCTGTGGTCCTACCACAGCCAGGGTCTGTGATGATGCACCTGGATAACACCAAAGGCTACACAGATGCTCAGGGTCTAGGCCACAACCTGTGACCATGTTGGTGTCTGAGGGCTGTACTGCCACCAAGGCCAAGCCAATTTGAATGTCCTATGCTGTCTCCTGGGGCTATGGTGTTTTCCAGGCCAAAGCTGCTGCTGAGGGCCATGTCTGGGTCCATGACACTACAGCAGCTAGGGTCTGAGTTGATGTCTGTGGCTCCTGTTACCACTAAGGGCCATGAGGATGTGACTGGGTTCTGATCAGCCACCTGAGACCATGTTGATGCCCAAGGTTTATGCTTCCACTGGAGATACACTGATCCTGATGGCCTGTGATGCCTCAAGGGCCATGGTAACAGCCAAGTCTGAGCTGCTGTTGAGGGCTGTGTCTGGGTCTATGGTCCTACTGCAGTGGAGGTCTTTGATGATGTTTGTTTTCGATGTTAGCACAGGGGGTCATTTGAACCATGTTGTGCTGAGCCAGTCATACTCTTCACTAGCCACTCTTCATTAGCTAGCCCTGCCTCTCACTGGATACTTGAGCAGGGTAGCTAGTTCTTGTACTCAGGAAAGATGGTTCACCCCTCACCACAGGCATGTACCTCATCTAGGTAGCACATTAGTGCTATGGGATGGTCTGTATGTCAAATGCTCTGATTGGTCAATAAATAAAACACTGATTGGCCAGTGGCCAGGCAGGAAGTATAGGCAGGACTAACATAAGGGAGAACTGAGAGAACAGGAAGGTAGGAGGAGACACAGCCAGCCACCGCCATGACAAGTTGCATGTGAAGACACTGGTAAGCCAGAAGCCATGTGGCAAGGTATAGATTTATAGAAATGGATTAATTTAAGATATAAGAACAGTTAGCAAGAAGCCTGGCATGGCCATACAGTTTGTAAGCAATATGTCTCTGTGTTTACTTGGTTGGGTCTGAGCAGCTGTGGGACTGGCAGGTGAGAGAGATTTGTCCTGACTGTAGGGCAGGCAGGAAAACTCTAGCTACACATTAGAGATGATCCTGTGGTCAGGGATGCAAGTAGGTTGACCCAGAGGGCATGAGAGCAGGAGAGTTGGCCCTGTTCTCCTTATCTGCCATGTAGTGGCATGGGTTAGAGAAAGATGCCCTTCTCCACTCACCCATTACCACTTGTGGCAGGTAAGAGAGCTGGCCCCATGCTCACAAGAGTGGGAGAGCTGTATCTGATCCTCAGCAGCTGCAGAACACAAGAGAACAGGCTCTGCACCCTGTCTGAGCAGCACATTGGAGCGGACCCAGTTGTCGAATGTGCAGGTGAGCCAGCTCTAAGGGCATGAGATCAGGAGAGCTGACTAATGTTTCCCCCTTGTATGCCCCTACAGCAATCAGAAGAGAGGCCCTGTACCTCACCTGGGCAAAAGAGTAGAGCTGGCCCTAGTGGTATGAGTGTGGGTGACCCAAATCTGAGGACCTGAGAGCAGGAGAATTGGCCCAGCTCCTTGCTACAAGCTGCATGGGATGAGCTTGCCAAGGGAGTGCTAGAGAGCTCACCTGGGCAGATGATGAGGGAAAGCAGCCATGCTGACCAACCCAGCTACCACCCTGATACAGAACCTGAGCTAGGAGTTGGCCTACTCCAATACCCACCTCATCTATGAACTGTTGGAACAGTTATAAGGGGCTGAACCAACACATCCAAAACAAACAGGCTCCCCATGACACAAGTCAACAACACAGTAGAAGCCAGATATCTAGAGTCAAACGAATGACTTCTAGCAATGAACACTTGCAAGTAAAGACGAATATACTAAAGCGTAAACTGTATAACTCAATGGGCCACACTACAGCTTTCATAACAAGATTCTTCTTTTTTAATTTGTGTGTTTTTGGTTTCCTTGGTTTTTATTTTTTCTTTTAAATTTAGTTTTGCTCATATAATCCCTCCTCTCTCTTGCCAGTTGGACTCTTGGAGCTCCACCTGGGGCTTGGCCGTAGATCTCTGCATCTGCTTCCATCAGTGACTGGATGAGAGTTCTATCATGACAATTAGGGTGTTCAGCCATCTGATCACCAGAGTAGGTCAGCTCGGTTTTCCCTGCCTCAATTGAATCTACCAGGCTGAGCTCAATCCTCAGGGGAGACCTTGCATTGAAGGAGGTGGGAATGGGGGTAGATTGGGGGCGAAGGCTGGGGGGTGGGTGGAGGGAGGACAGGGGAATCCGTGGCTGATATGTAAAATTAAATTAATTATTAAATAAATAAATAGATAGATAAATAAATAAATAAAAGGAGAAAAAAATTAGTTTTGTTTTCAGCGGGAGGTTGCAAGGGCAGAGGGCAGACATAGTGGGAAAGGGAGATAAGTGTGATGTGATCAGAATGCATGATGTGAAATCCACAAAGATTCAATAAATTTTTTTAAAAAGATTCCTGTAAATCACCTGATATAATGCCTTTAAATCACTAAGCTACACTAACTCTGCAGTTCTAATATGAATCTTGGTATTTGGAGCTCAATATTTTGTAGCAAATCTTTTTTTGTTTGTTTGTTTGTTTGTTTGTTTGTTTGTTTGTTTTTCGAGACAGGGATTCTCTGTGTAGCTTTGCACCTTTCCTGGAACTCACTCTGTAGCCCAGGCTGGCCTCGAACTCACAAAGATCCACCTGCCTCTGCTTCCCGAGTGCTGAGATTAAAGGCGTGCACCAGCACCGCCCGGCTGTAGTGATCTTTTTCCTTTGCATTCCAGTTGTTTGAACTTGAACACGTTGCTTGAACTTATATTGGTGAAAATTATAGTAATATAACTATGATTTTTTTGTGGTGATTCCATGAGTTACTATAGAACTTGGCTCAGGAAAAGCAGTATATTCACTACAAATACTTTTAACACACTGTTTTAAAAATATAAGTTGTTCAATCTTCTAACTCATACTTAGTTCTAAAATCTGGAGCAACCTAAAATACTGTTCAATACCTCATATTACCCTCTATCATGCTTCAAGAGTATATTTTTTTTGTTTGTAGCTATTCTGTAGATTATAATTATTCTCTGTATCTTTGAAAAGCAGCATCCTTCATAAAGCCTTTCTCCAGTAACTTAGGGAAGCAGATACAGAGATCCACAGCCAAACACCAGACCAAGCTACAGGAGTCCAGTCAAAGACAAAGAAGCGGGATTCTATGAGCAAGAGGCATCAAGATCATGATGGGGAAACCTACAGAGACAACCAAACCAGACTAGTGGGAACTCATGAAATTTAGACCAACACTCACCTGTGAAGCCTCCATGGGACTGGACTAGGCCCTCTGAATAAGTGAGACATTTGTGTAGTTAGATCTGCTTAAGGGGCCCCTTGGCAGCCAGATCAGGATCCATCCTCGGTACATGAGATGGGTTTTTGGAGCCTGCTACCTATGGTGGGACACCTCACACAGGCTTGAGGCAGGAGAGTGGTTTGTACCTGCCTCTACTGAATATACCAGGCACTGCTGACTCCCCATGGGAGGCGTTACCTTCTTGTAGGAAGGAATGTGGGATGGGTTGGGGGGGGGGCTGGAGGGTTGGGGAGGAAAGACAGGGCTCTGTAATTGGTATGTAAAATGAATAAGAAAGTTCTTTTTTGGGGGAGGTGAAAGCTGAAAGATCAGAGAAGCAGAGCAAGCCACAGCCAACTTCACCTCGCCAACTCCTCAGCCAATCCTGTTTCCACAAATCCTCAGACTGAAAGCGTGAGTCCTCACCCAAAATGGTCTCAGCTGAACTGCTTTAGTTCCTGTTTCCTCATGCCTTATATACGTTTCTCTGCCCTGCTGTCACTTCCTGGAATTAAAGGCATGTATGTTTCCCAGTACTGGGATTGAAAGTGTGTGCCACCACTGCCTGGCTCTGTTTCTAGTGTGGCCTTGAACTCCCGTAGATCCACATGGATCTCTGCCTCCCCAGTGATAGGATTAAGAGTGTGTGCCACCACTGTCTGGCCTCTATGTCAGATCTAGTGTCTGGCTCTATCCTCTGATCCTCAGGAAAGCTTTATTGGGGTACAAATATATCACATTTCCTTTTTTGTCTAAAATAATAAAAAGATTATAACTAATATAAGAAAACCTATATACAATAAATACAATAAGTATATACAAAATATATAGTCAAGAATTACGTTAACAATGTCTAGTCCATTAACACTTGACAAATTCAGAGAAAATACTCCATTATTTTTCCTATTTTAGTGAGTCCAAAATATTGTACCTAATTCACTTTCTAGCCTATCTTGTATTACCAACCAAAAATATCTTTTGATGTCTTTCAAACTTATACACTTTACACCTTTTCAGTGAGTTTCTTTTCTGAATTTGTTAACAAGAAAAACTATAACTGTCTAGTCTTCAACTCCCTTCAAGACATAAGAAGGAAATAATGTTACCTAAACAAGCAGCAAGTGCAAATAAATGACTTCCAAAAAAGTGTGAGAAATGACAGAAACAGCTGATTGCCTGGACAGTCACCCAAGATTTCTCTTCAACGTTGGGGCATTCATCTTCAGCCTACAGGCCTAGCATACCTGACAGACTTTTCTGTGAAGCAGGATTTTCTGAAGGGCCTTCCTACCTTGTCTTGGCAAGATTCCACAGTCCTTTCTTTTGTCTCCTGTTTGTCCATTTTGAACAGCATACTGTCAGCAGTCGAGGTAAGGGCACTTTCTTGCCCAGGGGCTAACTTGCCCCAATGAAAGTAAACTCCATAAGGAGTTTCTTGAATGCCCATCATCTTCTCTGACATAGATTGGTGCTTCCAGGAGTGGACATGTCTTATTGTCATAAAAAAAATAAGAATCTATGTCATTGAAACATCTTAAATGCCATATTCTGAAGATCTCTGGATTGTTTGAAGATGACCTGAAAATTACATTATTGTAGGAGGGAATGGGGATAGATTGTGGGGGGAGGTGAGGCTGGAGGGATGGGAGGAGGGAAGAGAGGGATCTGTGATTAATATGTTAAATGAATAAAAATTTTCTTTTTTTTTCTTTTTTTTCTTTTTTTTATCCTCATGTTCAATTTTTTTTTAATTTTTATTTTGCAATACAATTCAGTTCTACATATCAGCCACAGATTCCCTTGTTCTCACCCCTCCTGCCCCCCTCAACTTCCCCCCAGCCCACCCCCCATTCCAATCTCCTCCAGGGCAAAGCCTTCCCCACAGACTGAGATCAACCTGGTGGACTCAGTCCAGGTAGGTCCAGTCCCCTCCTCCCAGGCCGAGCCAAGTGATCCTGCATAGGCCCCAAGTTTCAAACAGCCAACTCATGCAATGAACACAGGACCTGGTCCCACTGCCTGGATGCCTCCCAAACAGATCAAGCCAATCAACTGTCTCACCCATTCAGAGGGCCTGATCCAGTTGATGACCTCTCAGCCATTGGTTCATATTTCATGTGTTTCCGTTTGTTTGGCTATTTGTCTCTGTGCTTTATCCGACCTTGGTCTCAACAATTCTCGCTCATATAAACCCTCCTCATTCTCGCTAATTGGACTCCCAGAGATCCACCTGGGGCCTAGTCATGGATCTCTGCATCCAGATCCCTCAGTAGTTGGATGAGGTTTCTAGCACGACAATTAGGGTGTTTGGCCATCCATCCCCAGAGTAGGTCAGTTCGGACTGTCTCTCGACCATTGCCAGCAGTCTGTTGTGGGGGTATCTTTGTGGATTTCTGTGGGCCTCTCTAGCACTTTGTTTCTTCCTATTCTCATGTGGTCTTCATTTACCATGGTCTCCTATTCCTTGTTCTCCCTCTCTGTTGTTGATCCAGCTGGGATCTCCCACTCACCCAAGCTCTCTTTCCCTTGACCCTCGCCCTTCACTACCCCCACTCATGTCCAGGCTGTTCATGTAGATCTCATTCCATTTCTCTGTCATTGGGCGATCCCTGTGTCTTTCTTGGGGTCCTGTTTTCCAGGTAGCCTCCCTGGTGATGTGAGTAGCAGTCCAGTCATCCTTGTTCCACATCTAGTATCCTGTTATGAGTGAGTACATACCATGGTTGTCTTTCTGAGTCTGGGATACCTCACTCAGGATGATTTTTTCTAGATCCATCTATTTGTCTGCAAACCTCATGATGTCATTGTTTTTCTCTGCTGAGTAGTATTCCATTGTGTATATGTACCACATTTTGTTTATCCATTCTTCAGTTGAAGGGCATCTAGGTTGTTTCCATGTTCTGGCTATTGCAAACAATGCTGATATGAACATAGCTGAACAAGTGCTCTTGTGGTGTGGTTGAGCATTCCTTGGGTATATGCCCAAGAGTGGTATAGCTGGATCTTGGGGGAGATGGATTCCCAATTTTCTAAGAAAGCGCCATATTGATTTCCAAAGTGGTTGTACTAGCTTGCATTCCCACAAGCAGTGGAGGAGAGTTCCCCTAGCTCCACATCCTCTCCAGCATAAGGTGTCTTCAGTGTTTTTGATCTTAGCCATTCTGACAGGCGTAAGGTGGTATCTCAGAGTTGTTTTGATTTGCATTTCCCTGATGATTAGGGATGTTGAGCAATTCCTTAAATGTCTTTCAGCCATTTGAGTTTCCTCTGTTGAGAATTCTCTGTTTAGTTCTATAGCCCATTTCTTAATTGGACTGTTGGGCATTTTGATGTCTAATTTCTTGAGTTCCTTATATATTCTGGATATCAGTCCTCTGTCAGATGTGGGATTGGTGAAGATCTTTTTCCATTCTGTAGGCTGTTGCTTTGCTTTGTTGACCATATCCTTTGCCCTACAAAAGCTTCTCAGTTTCAAGAGGTCCCATTGATTGATTGTTTCTCTCAGTGTCTGTGCTACTGGTGTTCTATTTAGAAAGTGGTCTCCTATGCCAATGCGTTCAAGACTACTTCCTACTTTCTCTTCTAGCAGGTTCAGAGTAGCTGGATTTATGTTGAGGTCCTTGATCCACTTGGACTTAAGTTTTGTGCATGGTGATAGATATGGATCTATTTGCAGCCTTCTACATGTTGATATCCAGTTTTGCCAGCACCATTTGTTGAAGATGCTTTCTTTTTTCCATTGTGCACTTTTGGCTTCTTTGTCAAAAATTATTTGTTCATAGGTGTGCGGATTAATGTCAGGGTCTTCAATTCGATTCCATTGGTCCACATGTCGGTTTTTATGCCAGTACCAAGCTGTTTTTATTACTGTAGCTCTATAGTATAGCTTGAAGTCAGGGATCGTGATGCCTCCAGAGGTTGTTTTATTGTACAGGATTCTTTTGGCTATCTTAATAAAAAAAAGAAAAGCAGCATCTTTTTTCTTATTTATTGGTGCTTATTTTAGGATCATGTACTTAATGCCTGATTATGAGACATTTCCTCAAGGACTGTGTACAGAATAACTTGCAAACTTAATAATTTTTAAAGACAATTTTTGTGTACTCTCTGTTTTCTGATCTCTAAACTAAATGTTTCCAAAATTTTCACTGATTTATGTCATCATTTGACCGTTCACTCTGAACATACTCTAGAATTTCAAGAAGCCTCCCAAATGTGGCTCCAATAAAGGAACTCAGCATGGAACATATGGCCTGACAAATTTAGAGTACTCTAGAATTATCAATTCTGTTCATGTTTACATTGCTTTCTATAACTGCAAAAAAGAATACATTATATTCTCAAGCATAGCTAATTTATTAGTGTTCCACTCTCCCATCAGATGTAATTCATCTGGAAAAGTATTCATCACCAGTGATCAATATGTACCATGCAAAAGATATTTTTTTCTGTTAAGAGAGAACTAAGATTGTCTTGATATCTAAATATTGACATGGTTCTAATTTACCTTGCTAAGGTCAAATAAATAATAAAAACATGAATCAATATTAAAATTTCTAAGTATATGAGATTTAGATCCCTGGTAAAAAATATTTTTGTTCTTAAATATCCTCATAAAAGAAGTTATAAGGTGTCTACTGAAACAACTGAGTAATACCCAGTATTAACTCATGAATTAATCTGGCCAAGATTTAAAATAATGAAATCTTAAATCAGTGTTCATTGTTGTGAAACTCTTACTGGATCATTGAAATTATTTCACATAAAAATGTTTTGGTTTTTAACATAGCAATATATTTTAAAAGTCAGTGAATATAGAATCCCTCCTGTGTAAATTTTCAGATCTTGACCTACCAACAATGACAACAAAATATTTTAGATTGTTGCGTGTGGTATGTATATCAGAAATCCTATTGAGGAAGCAATGTCAAGAGAACGACAAATTCCAGAACAAACAACTTTGGGCTGCATAGTAAGACTTTCTTACAAAATTACCTTCCTCCACACATACACACACACACACACACACACACACACACACACACACACACACACACACAAAATCCAGTCTACTTAGAAGAATAATAAGTAAAAGTTAAGATATGACCTGATAAACCACATAGTTTTCTATGTGGAAAGCCTATTTTCAATTATCACAATGTTGAAATCTTTACATTTTCTCAATTGGAAGACAGAACATATTTATATAAACCTAATATGCATGTATTTAGATAGATGTTTACATTTGTGTAACCAAATTATTTTATATCTGAATCACAAATTCAAAATTGTTAAGACTAGAATATTTAGGGACAAAAATAGAACATGAACAACCTTACTTGAGAAACTGGTTCTTGAAGTTATTACTGCATTGAAATATGCTAAAATTTCTATGGGAATAATAAATGACAATTCAATAATCATGAATGACATGTGTGAAAAACTCTTAAACAATATTATCCAAGAGTTTAAAAAGTAGATACTTTAGAAAAAATTAAAGTACCAATGCTTTTGACATTTATCATAACATTATTCACAGAAAATGTGATTTTATAATGATTTATGTTTTCTTTCATATAGTACCATTAAATAAAATGTTAAATCTGAGGATCACAAATATTTTCTTCTAATATGTCTGTTATCTTTTCAATACACCTACTGTTTCTTTCACTGTGCAGAATCTTTTTAATTTGATGAAACCTCATATATATATATATATATATATATATATATATATATATATATATATGTATTTGCTTATGTTACCTGTGATTTTAGGATACTATGAAAAAATATTACTCAGACTCATGTCATGAAAGTCTTCTTCCGTTTTCTTCTGATATTTTCACAATTTTACCATACATGTTTAAGTTGTTTAAATGTTTAAATCCATTTTTAGATTATTTTTATATATAGTGTTCTGATGAGCTAATTTTACTCTTCTGTGTTTGGATATCCAGCATTCCCAAAGCACATTGAAGAAATAACAATTTCTTCACTGTATGTTTTTGACACCTTTGCCAAAACATAAGTACAAATGTATAGGCTTTCTAATGTGTTGCAGTATTCATTTTGTGTAGGTAGATATCAATATCATCCTGTACAGATCATAATAAATTTATAATTTAAGTGAAAGAGTCCTCCAACTTTGTTCTTGCTCAACATTGAGCTAATTCCCTCTCCCCATGTAGATCCTTTACATTTTCAACCGAATTTTTGAAGCATTTTCCTTTTTATTTTATTTTATAAAATGTATTAAAAAACTTGGAAAAGAATAAAAAAAATTACCTTCACAAATTAACCAGACCCAACATTTATATAATTCAGTGAACTTCTGTGCATTTAGAATAGATATTTCAAATGGAAGTTTTGAAGCTTCACATTAAATTTTAGACTTTCATTATTAAATGTATTTAATGGAATTATCTGTAGTCAGTCTTTCCTTTGGGCTGCCAACTCACAAATAATGACATGGAGACTTATTATTAATTATAAAAGCTTGGCTTTAGCTTAGGCTTTTCCCCAACAAGCTCTTATATCTTAAATTAACCCATTTCTATTAATCTACATTCTGTCAGATGGCTCAGATACCTCTCCTCTGTACTGTATATCCAATTTGTTCAGTATCTTGCTGGCATCTCTTTTTTTTTTCAGAGCTGAGGACCGAACACAGGGCCTTGCGCTTGCTAGGCAAGTGCTCTACCACTGAGCTAAATCCCTAACCCCCTTGCTGGCATCTCTTGCACACCTAAATTCATCCCAAGTTCCTCTCTCAATCCAGAAGTCTTTCCTATTCTCTTCTGCCTAGCTATTGGCCATTTAGCTTTTTGTTAAATCAATCACAATGATATATCTTCACATAGTGTAAACAAATATGCTGCAACAATTATCCACTACCAAAATAAAACAAAATAAAAATCCTGACAGATTCAGAACTAGAAAAAACAATCTTTCCTCTTTTATTCCCATTACCTGCATTCAGTCCTTCCTCATTCTTTTATGTTTAGCCTTCTTAGTTCTTTTCATTTTGTTACACTGTATCTACATATACATTTGTCAACATTTTATATATATATATATATATATATATATATATATATATATATAATTGAATGGATTCCATATATGAATGAGAACATGCTTTTTTTTTCTTTTATGAGTTTCTGTGACCTTACTTAATATTATTCATTCTTAGTCCATCCATTTCCCTGAAAACATTCTAATTTCATTTTTATTTATAATTGAAAAATATTCCATTTTTATATATAACAAATATTCATTATTTATTTATTTTTGATGAATGACCAACTTCCAAAGTCAATAAGGAGGTAACTTTCTTTTTATTTGCTTTCTTTACAGCTTCCATATGTGCTTTTCTGTTTTCAATGGCCAGAGTTTTCAGCTCCATTGGACTAACTTATTCCTGGATATGTTTTTGATGCAATTTCAAATAGGACTTTTTTGTTACTATGTTCTTTAATTAGTCACTGTTAATTCACAAGAACGCTGATGGGGTTTGTCTATTTATTTTGAGTCTAGTGGGTTTACTGAATTTGCTTATAAATTCTAATATCTTTTAGGGTTGTTATTATGGGTATTTATATATTATATAGGTATGTATATAATATATATGTATTATATATAATGTATAACATATATTATATATAGGTATATATCATATATATATAACATTTGCCAGTAAAGACAGTCTCATTTGTTTCTTATTTGAATGACTTTAACATATTTTTCATGATTTATATCTCTTGCTAGGATTTCTAGTACAATATTGAATCAAAATAATAAAAATGGGCATCCTTCTCTTATTTGTGAACTGTAGAGAAAAGGTTCTAAGTTACGTACAATTGAGTTTATTGTCTGAGAAATTTTGATACATAACCATTACTGTATTAAGTGTATACTTTTACACCTATTATGTTGATAGTGTTTGTTTAATCATTAAAGGATGTTGAATTTTGTCAACTGCTATGTAAGTCCAGTTCATAAAAACAGATTGCATAGCATTTACCAGAGAATATGATTGATAAGGAGGAATGTAAATAATACAACATTTTAATTAGACTATAGGAATAAATTGAATGATCTCCTGCATAGTGTGGTGATATCAATAATAACAGATTTTATGTTTCGAAATTGCTGAAAGAGTAGATTTGTGTCTTCTTACCACAGAAAATAGTAAAGAAGCCAGGTAGTAGATATATTATTTATCTTAATTTAATCTTTATAGAAAGTATACACATATCAAAATGTCACATATTGATGCTACCTTTTATAGCATTGGAAGGTGCTTTGAAAGCTTCTGGGTAATGAAAGGGATCAAAACATTTACTCAGATTCGGAGCATTTCACAGCATTTAATGTGTAGGGATCATAAGGTACACTATAAAATGATCATGCTTAAAATATTGACAAAAATAAAATAAATTTAAGATAAGAAACAACTCATAAAAATATTCATTATATTAAAAAAATCATATGGAATGCCTAGAAACTAAACTGCTATGAAACTTGAACTTAAATATTCAGTACAGATTAGGGAACAAATTAAAAAAAGGATAGGGAGAAGTTAATAGTTGATATATATGAAAAATGTATCCCAAATAGGTAATAAATGCAATGGTAATCGTATTGGAGATCATAAAATAAATAGATGATAGAATTTGAAGAGCTGGCACTTTTGAATCATGTTATGTTTTTTGTGTTTTCTTTCTAGAATTATAATCAAAGTTACATTGGTACAGAATTTCTAGAAGGTATTGAAATATCTCTGTAAGGGTGTTTATAGCATTTCTCCCTAGCAGCATGCATAGCACCTTCCAACCATATTGTACTCAGTGGTTTTGTATATCAACTTGATACAAGCTACAGAATCATCAGAGGAAGGAAGCTCAGCTGAGGAAATGCCTCCTTGAGATCCAGCTGTCAGGCATTTTTTTTTAATTTAGTGATAAATGTGGGAGGGCCCAGCCCATGGTGGCTATGATCCCTGGACTTCTGGTCCTGGGTTCTATAAGAAGGTAGGCTGAGAAAGCCATGTGAAGCAAGCTAGTAAGCAGCTCCCCTCCATGGCCTCTGCATCACCTCCTGCTTCTAGGATCCTGCGTGTTTGAGGTCCTGTCCTGACTTCCTTCAGTGATGAATGCCAATGCTGAAGTTGCTATGCTAATAAACCCTTTCCCCTCCAACTTTATCTTTGGTCATGGTGTTTCATCATAGCAATAGAAACCTTAAAGAAGACAAATATGAAAGTTACCAACAAGGAGCTAATTTACTGCTTGATTTTTCTGTAACCTGCAACCAAATTTTGGTGTCTTCAAAAATATGATCTCACCACATAGCTATGTTAGGTAGCCAGAAGCAATGGCAATAGCCTGTATCATTTTGAGACCCACTGTATCTTCCTGACAAATAAACCATAAGGAGGTATGGTTTATGCCTATGGCAATGCCAAGGCACACAGATGGCTCTGGTTATATCCAATGCATCACAAAACAAACAAAACTCATGAATATGTGGAGAAGATTGGTATGAAGTTGTGGAAGATAAATAATAGAGGGAAAGAGTAATCAGAAGGTATTATATAAACAAAAGAAATAATCAAAGAACATTCCACTGGAGCCCAGTGGGTTCATTAGTGGGTATACAATAGAAAACTATGAGTGCCTTTCCCTCAAAATCTATCAGTCACCTAAAGCTCATTAGTGAGGGATAGAGCCCCATAAGCCCTTTCTCAATCCATGTTTAAGTTTTGATATGGTGGTATCAATATCCTGTTTAGGACTTGGTACTCAGATGTCAATTATTTCCAGCACTTTGACCATCCACAGTTCTCAGCATTCACCTCTGTTCATTGCAATTAGAACCTTTTTTGATTAAGACCATGTTTCAGAGTCCAGCTCCAGTGTGGTTCAGATCCCAAAGAGGAAGTGTGGAGTCATCAAAGGGAAAGAGGAGACTGACATCATCTGAGGGTTAATCAGGATGGCTTCTCAGTTATTGAAAAAAGGCTACACCTTGTGTACTCTATAATTGTATGATAGTTTAGCCAGTCAAGGTTGAAAGCAGATTCAATGATTCAGGGACGAAAGTGGCCATCAAGTTTATCACAGCATTTTACTGAGACAAAAGCGCTAAGTTCAGCAAGTATCTAAATGCCTATTGTTCTCTAAAGTTCAATAACTCCACCAGGTCTGCTCTTACATCAACGGAAGGGCCACAAGTTCCTCCTGCCAGAGATAAGGAGAAAGACTCCTTTATGTTCCTCAAACACCTTTGTGAATGGAAGTCCTTATCCAAATGCCTGACCTTGGGAGAAGGACTTCTGGGGACCAGACACTCCACTGCAATTTAACAGCAATTTTCATTTCTCATGAGGTGATTTAGTGTATGCACTGAGCTGATCCCTAATTGTGCTCCTTTGTGTCTTATTCTTACTATATGGGCTGTTTCCCTCATACACTTCCCAAAGGTTCAGATGTCTTACTCTTTTTCCATTATACCGTATCATTCTGATTCCTGTATACTTGTTAACTGAGCTCAAGCCCTTAATAGCCTCAGGCTCTGGATCTGGATTGTATGCTTTTCATTTTTTCGTCAAGTGTGCCCAGTTAGTAAATGGTTAACTTTTCTGTTCTTGGAGTAATTAAGCGGGCACAATGGGATTCCTATGTCCAGAGTCATCATGCTATATGGTTGCATAGTGTCAGGGATTTTTTCCAAATAATTATTTTGTTTAACAAGGCTATCATTTTATACATTTTCATCATTCAAAGTCCACAGAACATTTCCCAAAGTAAAAGGCATAATGAAACTCCCATAACACATAGTTGTGGGGGGCTCAAAACAGCTGGAACACACAGTTGCCATGACAGGGTTAGGGGCCCAGACAGCTTCTGTGTCAGGCTTACTGGCAGGCAACACTCATTCCCAGGAAAAGCCATAAGCTGGATCCAGCATCTAAGGTGAAGTACCTGACATCCCAAACATTCCAACCGTTAAGATTAGATAAGATCGCCAGATGTCCCTGAGCCTAGCACACACATATTTCCCCTTTTTACCAAGATACCCCCTAGACAAATGTCAGCCAATCAGGGTCCTCAATCCTGGAAATCCCCTCACCCAAACTTGTGCTATGATAAAAACCCTACACTGCCTGGGCTTAGGGCTTTCTGCTCTCATTGCTGCATAGGACAAAGAAATCAAGCTGCGAGTTTGAAATAAAGGCTCTTTGCTTTTACATGTGGGATTTGATCTCTGTGGTGGTCTTTTGGGGGTCCCTGTGATCTGGGTATAACAATAGTGAGAATCATTATAAATGAAAGTAAATTGGTGCTGGAGAATTGTGATCATAATGTCAAAATCTGGAACTTTGTCAAGCAGCAGTGATCAGCATGCTTTCCGTGCCAACCGAGAGTAGCCTTTGTTTAATGATATGGTGTGCGCAGAAGGCCTTGGTGAGTTGGACCAAGATGCCCTGGTGGTTGAGGGAGACATGCCATGCAGACACAGTGGCAGGCTGCATGCCATGACGGAAAGTCACTCATACCATGCAGATGCAGCATCCACGTGGAGAGCTTATTATAGTAGAGAGACAGAGAAAGAGGGAGAACAGAAGAAAGAGGGAGAGGGAGAGGGAAAGTGGAGGTGTGTATCCTTCATGGCAAGAAAGAGAGGAAGGAGAAGAAGAAGAGAGAGGTTTTTTCTTAAAGGAGGATTTTGTCAGGATGCAGGGGTGGTCCCCAAGGGGCGGACCAGAATGCCAACACTTTGTCTGTGAGCATAAACAAATATTAGAAAGCAGTTTGGTGCCACATCAATTTAGTTAAACTGCCTAAAATCATTTCAGATATGGACTTTTGAGTGGGTATACATTACTAGGCGTGAATTTCCTCCTGTAGAGTTGACTTGAAATCCAATCTGAAAATGCTTGGATACCCCCATAGCAAAGTGAGCACTTCATGCCTGGAATCTGAGTAAACCTACTGATCTCTTTGTATAATGAGCAGTTTTTACAGCCCCTTCCTACACTATGAATGTTAGCCAATGAGGAGGAAGATTCCAACTCAGTTCCAGCTTGATTTCTCTACATCCTACAACAAAACTGTTTGATATCTTCAGCAATTGGGTCTTATCAATTAGTTTTTGTGAAAACACAAATAGAGTTGAAATCATTTCTATCATTTGGGGGAACATTGGAGCCTCTCTGACCAATGAATCAAGGAAATATTCCACATTTAGGACTAGGCCCATGGGTTTTAAGAGCAGTATCATTCAGCCGTGCAGGAAAATCTTTTTTCTGATTCATTTTAAAAGAAATTTACATTGTTTAATTGGTTTACATATTAGGAGGCTTCTATATAAATTTTTCATATACCCTTCATTTGGTTAGCTCTCTCATCTGGTCCTCTTATTGTCCCCACACACTCATGTTCCTCTCTGGTTAAGCCTCTCTATACCCAGTATTTTCCCTCTCTACTTTTATATTAATTATGTTCTTCTATCCTCTTTCCTTTAAAGCACACCCATGAAACTTTCTAGTTCTCTGGCTTCTACAGCACTCCAAGGTGAACACATAAATATAGAGATTTGAAGCTAAGATGCACATACATGGAAGAACATACGGCACTTGATTTTCTGTACCTGTGATACCTCCTCCTTCAGTATATGTATTTTGCAAGTACAATCAATCTTCCTGAAATTTTCATTTTTATTTACAGTTGAATAAATTTCCATTGTGTACATGTTCCACATTTTCATTATTCGTTTGTTATTTGATGACATCTAGGTGGATTCTATTTCCTTGCTATTATAATTAAAGCAGCCATGAACATGGAGGTGCAAGTATCTTCATAAAAGTATGTAAACCCTTTGGGTCTATTCCCAGAAGTATAATATTTGGGTCATATGGTAGTTATATTTTTTGCTTTTTGAGTAGTCTCCATAGTAATTTTCCCCATATTTATACCAGTTGACATCTCACAGCAGTGAATAAGGATTCTTCTTTCTCTACATTTTAGCCAACATTTGTTGTCATTTGATTTCTTTAAGATAGCAATTCTGACTGGAGTGACATGGACTTTCCAAGAAGTTTTATTTCACATTTCTCTGCAAAGAAGAAATTTAGCAAAATTTATTTTTAGGAAAAAAAAAAACAACAAACTAGGTCACAAGGAATTTCAAATATTCCATATCAAAGTTGAATGAGACAAAGCACAAGATGATATAAGAACATGAGGAAGAAAATAAAGTCCAGAAATATCTCATGAACTACAGAATCCATATGCTTTTGAAAGTCACCCCTGAGAGGAGAGCATCACTTAGTGCGTGAAGGCCTTGATAAGAAACTCAAAAAACATACAGTGGGAAAGCCTTAACTTTGATGGGAGAAGGTGGTTGTATTGTACAGCTCTCCACTTGGATGTGCTGATGTGGTAAGCAAAAATGGTAAAGGTATCACATGCACACATTTTAAACCCTGGAACACATGACTATGTTACTTTATGTGGCAAAAGGGATGGAAACTAAATTTTGTCATGTGAACAAATAAGCATTAAACTGTACTTAAACTGTGAAGACGTTTTCCTTAGGTAATGATGCTTCATTACCTAAGTAATACAGAAAAACAAGTATTTAAACAGAACTTATCTTGTTTTAGGTACTATATGGAATGTAATGATGATTTAAATTGTACAGAAAGATGTACTCATTTTATGTTAGAGATTTGAGGATCTATCGAACTCAAATAGGTGTCAAACAGCATTCTTGGAACTAATTTCTTACAGATATATACCAAGTACCATTTCTGTAAAGAGTAAATGAAATGATAAGTATAAGAAGCATCAGTCATAATTGCATACATATTTAATCTAAATGTGTATCCAGAGTCTGATGTTACCAAGTGCTGCTAGAGAACTGTAAGAACAACAGAAGATAGGATAACAGAAACTTCATAAAGTAGTGATGGGACCATGAAGTAATTCTTTCATAAAATGCATGTTTCAAGTACAAGGAATAACTCCCTGTCCATTGAGCCATAAAATACACACTAAATTACTATTGGCAGAAATTATGCTTCATAATTTTCAGAACCAGACATTAATCAGAATGGTTTACTCCTAAATTTCTTGTTTACAGTATCATTTGAGGTATTATTTTTTTAAGATATTGGTGTTATCTGTCCCTTTAGTCTTTCTGCCAGTTTTTATATATGAGTAGCCAAGTTCCTTAGACTTCACTCTTAAAATCGGATCACCTTGTATACTTTTAGTAAAGCAAAACTGTAACCTGCTATTAAATGTTATACATGCCCATAATGTAGAATAATGGTGCACATGTAAATTAGAACATAGTTATATCTTTTGTTTGTTTGTTTTTCGAGACAGGGTTTCTCTGTGTAATTTTGGTGCCTGTCCTGGATCTTGCCCTGTAGACCAGGCTGGCCTTGAACTCATAAAGGTCTGCCTGGCTCTGCCTCCCAAGTGCTAGGATTAAAGGCCTGTGCCACCACCGCCTGGTCATGATTATATCTTAAAGCAAAGTAAATTCTTAGGTTTGCTTCCTATCACAGCATCCTTCTTCCTCTCAGCACTTATATGACAGTAGTGATTTTATAAGCCTGGTTGAAAAACTTATTTGAAATTGAAAGCAATTTACATTACTTTTCTTCTAGCTCCAGAGTATAATTCATAAATTGGAAACATTCACTTGTCAAAGTAACCATTTCCATTTTCATTTTCAATTCTTCTTTAATTTCCATCTTGAAAGTCATTTTACAAGTGTGATACCATGTCAGGTCTGCCAGTGTGCACTGTCTGTCATCAAAAAAAACATTTTCAAACATTAAAAAAGTAAGTCACTGGCATAGACAAAATTTTCCCAAATGGCAAGACTCCCCATAATTGACATAATTTAAATAATCATGTTAATGCATGCCAATCAATATGTAGCACTTTAGGATAACACTTCCACTTATTTTATTTCCCTAGCACTGTCAAAAAATTACAGAAAAGCAATACAATCAATTAAAGTCACTGTATTCCATTTACCCAAAATGAATAAATTCTCAAGTCAGTGAAAGGTTATTAGACTTTTTGTGATGTCAAATGGTTTGGCAAGGCTTTTAAAAAGTTCAAACAAAAAAGAAGATGAAGTGCAAATATAAAATTACTTCTTACTTTTCACAGTAACAATGCTTAGAATTTCAATGAAAATGATTTTGCTGTGTCCTATATTCTCCCGATGAACATCATTAAAACCATATATGTATCACCAAGAAAACTACTAGTGAGGGTATTCTAATTTAGATATGCATAACTGGAGTTGCTGGATCAATGTATACACATTAAAACTTAAGAAGTTTGATCAATGATATACTTTATTAGACAGAAAACTGTATTAGAATCAGAATGTCTTCACTTGCTTGGCACAATGCAGATCTTTAAAAATTCATTACTTCATTACAGGTCAGCATAAACATGAATTCTGATATTACTCACAATCTCCATTATCTTCACAAACAGAAGTCCTTACTTCTGTTGATACCTTCATGATTGTATGCTTCAATCAATTGCCTTTTAGTTATGGTCATGGAACTGAATCAAATTGTAGCTTATGCTGGTACTAATGAATAGTATCTCAACATGTTATGGTTATCATTGCTAAAAATGTTGCAGGTATTTTCTTCAAATTTACTAATGAATTTGAACTTGATACTTATATTGATCATACAGAAAGATTTTTTTATGTTGTCAAATATTATCCATTACCTCATTAGAAGAGATATAATTTGTCAATTGTAGCTGGAGAGTTTCCTCTGCAGGTCCCACCAAGCCCAGGCAGTCTGACAGCCCACTTATAAAATAAACACACAGATGCTTATATTATTTACAAACTGTATGGCCATGGCAGGCTTCTTGTTATCTATTTCTTTTATCTTAAATTAACCTATTTCTATAAACCTATACCTTGCCACGTGGCTTGTGGCTTACTGGCATCTTCACATGCTGCTTGTCATGGCGGCGGCTGGCAATGTCCCTCCCCGCCTTCCTGTTCTCTCAATTCTCCTCTCTGTTAGTCCCGCCTATACTTCCTGCCTGGCCACTGGCCAATCAGTGTTGTATTTATTGACCAATCAGAGCACATACAGACCATCCCACAGCAGTCAATATAGTGTTTCCTCCTATTCTATTAAGTTGTTTTTGGTCTTGAACAGTTCCTATGCATCAAACTCTTTATTTTAATTTTTTGTGCTTTGTTTCCTGTGCTTCTGGGGTCATACAAGAAATTACTACTGATAACAATGTCAAATGGCTTTCCTGTACATTTTCTAGGAGGGTTTTTTTTGTTCTGGGTCCTAAATTTAAATATTCAAGCCTGTTTGCTAGTACTTTCAGCAACTCCCTTATGTTTTTTGTAAATATTTAGAAGTCTTGACGTGGTTAATGAAACTATTTTTAAAAGAATTTTCTGTTATCTATCATACATTTGGCTATGAGTCATTTTTCTGTTTTTCACTCCTATATCTTCTTTCAAATAATCATATATTTTTAAAATTATTTTAAGAAGAAAGTTTTGGTTTCCTTGCCAATTTTTTCTCATTAACATTATTTCCATTATTTTCTATTCATACATGCATGTGTATGTATGTATATATATATGACTACATATTTTCTACCCTAAATTTATCTTTCTAAATTCCTCTTTGGTTTATTCTATAGTTTAAGATAAATTTTTCTGCTTTCCCTTTTTTTGTATTGCTTGTAAAGCACCGTATTTACATTATCATTATTGGAATTATTGCTGTTGTGACTTATATAAAGGATAGGTTCGGGGATTACACTCATTGTATTGTATTTTCTAATGGTATTGCGTTACATTTATTGAATAACACTTACAGAGGGCTTTCTTCTTACTTTTTTCTCACATGTTTTCTGAAATTTTTGGAGACCATTTGGTTTGGAGTTACCTTCATAATCTTCATTTTTCAGGCACGTTTAAAACCTTTTGTTCCTTAATATTCATCTTTTCTAATCATACTATTTGAACAGTCAATATAATTAACTTTTAATGAGACTTAATGTTTTACTAATAGAATTGTTCTCAACCTGTGGTGGTGACCCCTTGGGAGTCAAATGATCCTTGCCTAGGGGTCAGCTAAGACCATCTGAAAACACAGATATTAACATTATGATTCATGACAGCAAAATTACAGTTATGAGGTAACAATGGAAATAATTTTATGGTTTTGGATCACCACAACATGAGGGACTATATTAAAGCATCATAGGTTTTAAGAAGGCTGAGAACCACTGCACTAAGAGGAGAGGTTGGTAAATATATGCATAAAAATGATTGTTCATGTTTCCCTTTCAAAATTCAAACTGAAATCATCATACATAGCACAGGTGTTTTATCAATTGAACCAACTTGCTGGCCTCTTATTTAGCAATTTTAATTTAATCAAGCTTAATATTTTTATGTTGAAATTTTTTTTCATTTATTGAAAATACATTTTATCTCATATAATATATGCTCATTACTGTTTTCCCTCCCTCAACTCCTCCCTGTTCCTCTCCACATCCGCTCCCATCTGAAACCATCCCCTTTCTTTCTCTCATTACATAACAAACAGAATTCTATAGGATAATAATAAAATAAAATATGATAAAAGAAAAAGAACATCAGCATAGAAAAAAAAAAACAAACAAACAGAAGCAAAATAGCCCAAGGAATGGCACAAGAAACAGACATAGAGGCAAAGATTTACTCATCTGAACACTCAGGAATACTACAAAAACACAAAATTGGAAGTCATTAATGTATACACAAAGATCCCTGGTGCATGAGCTGGCTTTTTGGAGCCCACTACCTATGGTAGGACACCTTTGATACAGGGGGAAGGGCTTGGACCTGCCTCTACTGAATGGACCATGCTCTGCTGACTCCCCGTAGGAGGCCTTATCTTCTTGGAGGAGGGAATGGGGAGTGGATTGGGTGAGGGGAAGACTGGAGGGACAGGAGGAGGGAAGAGAGGGGGATCTGTGGTAGGTATGTTAAATGAATAAAACATTCCTTAATAAAAAAAATTGTGCAGCATGAATCTTAACAGTTCTTATTAATAAAATCAAACCTGAGGCCAGTTATTGGGACAAATACTGGAAGATCAGAGAGACAGAACAAGCCACAGCTAACCTCACCTGGCCAACTTTTCACCTGGTCTTGTTTCCTCAGACTGGAAGCTTCTGTGTCCTCATCCCAATGGCTCTCAGCTAAACTGCTGCTCGAAAGCCTGAAGCTTAACCAGCCAAAATGCTTCTAGTTTCTGGTCCTCACACCTTATATACCTTTCTGCTTTCTACCATCACTCCCTGGGATTAAAGGCTCACTTTCTGGGATTAAAGGCGTGTGTCACCATGCCTGGCCGTTTCCAATGTGGCCATGAATTCACAGAGATCCAGAGGGATTTCTGTCTCTGGAGTGCTAGGATTAAAGGTGTGAGTGCCACCATTTTCTAGCCTCTGTATCTAGTGGCTGTTCTGTCTCTGACCCCAGATAAGTTTATTAGGGTGCACAATATTTTGGGGAACACAATACCACCACAAAATTGTAGTGTAAAAAATTTGAAAATCAATTAATAAACTTATATTTTAAAATATAAAATTAAATAAATATTTTTAAAAAATCTAATGTGACATTATGAGACAAGAAACCTCCAAAGGTAATTTTGAGTTAATTTTCTGTTCGTTATCTACTGCTGGGCATGTGGACTACACATAAGAGTACTTTCCCCAGTGTAACTTCCTTGCATAAAACTAAATTTTCATTTGCAAATAGTTACCAAATGGAGATATGTTCTGGGTTATGGATGGAGATGTGTATCAACTTATCTTTTTAGCTATAAGACATTATCTGGTGCAGACCTGTACAGACCTGTCATTTCATATGTGCAGCTATCCTGTTGATTTTGAGGACCTTGTTTCATTGTTGTCCTTCATCATCTCTAGTGCTTATGTTATGCTGTTTTCATATTTCACAGGTTTTGCTGAGTCCTTTGGGGAGAGATTTAATGTATGCATCCTATTTAGGTCTGCATGTTAAGGTCTCTCACTCTCTTCATATTGTCTGGCTGTAGTTTTCTGAATTTGTTCTCACATGATGAAGGAAAAAAGCCATCAATGATGACTGAGAAATGCACTGATCTGTATGTATAGAAGAATATCATTAAGGTTCACCATATTGCTATGTTTGTTTAGCATTTGGGATAACTAGTCTCAGGATTTTGAACACTAAAGCAGCATCAGGTATAGGTCCCATCTCCCAGAATTGGCCTTAAGTCAAATTAGATATTGGTTGGTTACTTCCACAAACTTTCTGACACTATTGCACTAACTTACCTTGTAGTTAGGACACCATTATAGATCTAAGGTTTTGTGCCTCAGTTGGTGTTTATTTTTCTCCATTGATAACATGCAGAGTACCTTCTTGTACCAAAGACTCTAGAATGTAGGTGTAAAGAGTTTAGATAAGCACCAGCTAAAGTTCTCTGTGTTCAATGTGTTGTATAGCTATAGTCCTCGGAGATATGGCCTTGAAGTCAGTTTGTGTAGAACAAGCTACAGTCTTGGCCATATTCTGCCATTTGGGAGATCCCATGGTACCCCTTTGGCCTATAATTCAAATAAAGGTAAGCAATATCCAGTACTGGAAGCTTCATTTGGTGAAAAGGGATACTCAGTTGGAGCTCTGTCTCCCCCAATATTTGGTGATTTCATTTAGATCACCTTCATATATGTGTGTATTTTAGGAAGACTCTACTTCATTAGGTTTACATACAACCCCTCAAATGGTCCTTTATTTTACCGCTTTAGCTGTCTTTCCCTTTTTACCTTCGATCTGACTCTTCCTTCCTCCTCAACACTTGGTCTTCCATTTCCAGTGTCCCTCTCCTGACTGTCAATTTATAATTAATCCTCTATTCTATTTGCCTTTTCTAGGGAGATCTACCTCTCCCACCTAGTACCTTACTCTATATCTAATTTCTGTGGTTACACAGATTGTATGTTTGTTATTATTGACTTAACAGCTAATATCCACATATAAGCAAGTACCATATTTGCCATTCTGAGTCTGGTTACCTCACATAGGATGATTACTTTTTTATTTAGTTCCATCCATTTTCCTGAAAAATTCATGATTTCATTTTTTAACTAATGATTAATATTCCATTGTGTAAGTGTACTATATTTTCTTTATCTATTCATCTCTTGAGGGGCATCTAAGTTGTTTCCAATTTCTGGTTATTATAAATGGAGCAGCAATGAACATGATTGAGCAAGTGTCTCTGTCTTAGGATGAAGTATCCTTTGGGTATATGTCAAGAGTGGTATAGATGCATCTTAAGGTAGATCAATTCCCATCTTCCTGAGGAACTGCTATTTCTATAGTGGCTATACAAACTTTCAGTCACAGCATCAATCAGCATCAATGGAGGAGTGTTCCCCGTAGTCTGTATCCTTGCCAGCATGAGATGTCCCTTGTATTATTGATCTTAGGCATTCTGACAAGTGTAATATGAAATCTCAAAGTAGCTTTGATTTGAATTTTCCTGACAGGGATAAGATGAAAACTCAAAGTAGTTTTGATTTGCATTTCCCTGGTGACTATGGATGTTGAACATTTCTTTAAATACTTTCAGCAGCTTGAATTTCCTCTTTTGAATATTCTCTGTTTATATATCCCCATTTTTAGTGGGGATATTTGTATACTTGATATTCAGTTTTTTTTTGTGTTATTTGTATACTTTGGATATTAACCCTTTATTGGATGTGTAGTTTATGAAAATATTTTCTCACTCTGTAAGCTGTTGATTTGTCCAAGTGATGGTGTCCTTTGCCATACAGAACATCTTCAGTTTCTTGAGTTGTGACTTATTAATTGTTGATATTAGTGCCTGTGTTTACAGTTTTCTGTTCAGAAATATTTTCTTTTGCCAGTGAGTTCAAGGCTATTTCTCAGTTTCTCTCCTATCAGTTTCATTGTATTTGGTATTATGTTGAAGTATTTGATACATTTGGGGCTTAGAAATGCACAGAGTGATAAGTATGGATCTATTCATATTCTTCTACATGCAGTTTGATCAGCACTATTTGTTGAAAACATTGTCTCTTTTCCCCTGTGCTTTTCTTGCTTCTGTATTAAAAATCAGCTGTGTGAATCTTCAATTTGATTCCATTGATCAAAGTGTTATTCGATTTAGCACTGATACCATGTTTTTTTATGACTGTAGTTGTGTAGGAAAATTTGGGATTGGGGATGGTGATGCCTCTAGAAGACTTTTGTTTATTGTTCAAGCTTGTTTTACTTATCCTATGATTTTTGTGTTTCCATATGAAGCTGAAAATTGTCCTTTCCTGATCTGGGAAGAATTGTGTTGGAATTTATTGGAGATTGTGTTGAAAATGTAGATTGCCTTTGGAGGGGATGGTCATTTCTACCGTATTAATCCCACTGAGCCATGAGAATGGGCAATCTTTTCATCTTCTAATATCATCTTCATTTTTTCCTTCAGCGTATAATAGTTTTATTATACAAGTCTTTCATTTGTCATTATGAAAGTCATCATTTTGATGATTAGAGTCATCAAAAAATATTTTATTTTATGTTATTTGAGGTTATTGTGAGAGGTTTTGTTTCCCTGATTTCTTTGTCTTACTGTCATTTGTATATAGGAAGGTTACTTATTTTGTGAGTTAACTGTATATCAACCAATTTTATTGGAAGTGTTTTTCTGCTGTAGGAATTTTCCAGTGGAATTTTTCAGGTCACTTATATATATATTTGCAAACAAAGATACTTTGACTTCTTCCTTTCGAATTTGTGTCTGCTTGATCTGTATTGGTTGATTGCTGTAGGTAAGATTTCAAGTACTTTATCATATATGTATGGAGAGAGTAGACAACCTTGTCTTGATCCTGATTTTATTGAATTTGCTTTGAATTTCTCACCATTTAAAGTGATGTTGGCTATATGTTTGCTGTAAATCACTTCTGTTATCTTGAAGTGCATCATTTTTATTCCTATTCTCCCAAGGACTTTTATTATGATGAGATGTAAGATTTTTGTCAAAGGTCTTTTCTGTGTCTAATGAGATAATTACAGGGTTTATTTTGTTTGTTTCTTTGTTTTGTTGTTGTAGAATATTAGTTGAAGATGTGTTATATTCATTTATGCTGTGGAATATTTGTTTAATGATGCAAAGATGTATTGCATTCTTTTATGTTGCATTTGTTTAACTCTGTAAAGCTGTGATTCTTTGCCTGCCTAAAACACCTGATGGTCTAGTAAAGAGCTGAAGGACAGATTGTGAAACAGGAAAGAAGGACAGGTGGGACTTCCAGGCAGAGAGAATAAGTAGGAGAGAAGAGAATAAGAAGAGTGGGGATCAAGGAAAGGAGAATGAGAAGAGGACACCAGGGGCCAGCCACCCAGCCACACAACCAGACACAGAGTTAGAAGGAAAGAAAAGTATATGGAATAGAGAAAGGTAAATGCCCAAAAGCAAAAAAAAAAAATAGATGAGATAATTTAAGTTAAGAAAAGCTGGCTCAAAATAAGCCAAGCTAAGACTGGGCATTCATAAGTAAGAATAAATCTCCATGTATTTATTTGGGAGCTGGGTGGTAGGCTCCCAGAAAGAAAGAAAGAAAGAAAGAAAGAAAGAAAGAAAGAAAGAAAGAAAGAAAGAAAGAAACATTTTGTCTCTCAGGTTATTTGTATGTTGGACTATGTTTATCAACGCACAAATTTACACATCCCAGCATTGCTGGGATGATTTTTTGTTTATTACTTAAACTGCTTGGCATTAGCTCAGGCCTACCATTGCATAGCTCTTATACTTAAACTCAGCCAATTTCTATTAATCTATACCTTGCCACACGGCTTGTGGCTTACCAGTAACTTACATATTGCTACTCATCACGGTGGTTCATAGCATCTCTCTCCCTCAGCCTTCCATTTCCCAGAATTTTCCTCCCTCTTTGTCCTGCCTATACTTCCTGCCTGGCTACTGGCCAATTGGTGTTTTATTTATCAATCAATCATCCACAGCACTTCCCCTTTTTTTTTCAAAAAGGAAGGGTTTAACTTTAACAGTAAAATTACATATAACAAAACAATTATCAAGCAAGAATTACAGTTACAATATCTAGTCTATTTATAATATCTAGTTTATTTGTATTTGGCAAAATTAAAGAAGATATCCTATCTATCCTATATTTGTGAGTCTAAGGTTTCATATCTAACTTATCTTTTATCATAACTAAGGAAATTATAACTATCTAGTCTTCAACTATATCAAAGACCTCAGAAGAATATAATATTATCTGAGAAACTAGAGAAGGATGCAAGCAACTTTTGGGAGTCTTGCAAGAGTAGACAGAGACAGCTGGCAGCCTGGACAGTCATCCAAAGATTTTTTTGTAAAGTTGGGGCATCTGTCTTCAGCCCATAGGCCTAGAGTCTCTCAGTCACTTTTCTCTGTGTCTTGTAGAATGTCTGGCAGTTTCCTCTGTAAAGCAAGAACCTGAGGGACCATTTTGCCAAGCAAAGTTCAGTGGTCACTTTCCTATGTGTCCTGCATGTCCAGTCAATACATTTTTTAAGCAGTCCAGGCATGAACAGTTTCTTGCCCAAATGGCTTTTTTTGTCAAGAAGAAGATAAACTTCATACCAAGTGTCTTTGATATCCATCCTCCTCTCTGAAGTAAATTGGTGCTGCCAGCAGCAGGCATGTCTCACTATCCAGAAAGTCTAAGTTTTTATAACATTTTACATGCCATATTCTGTAGGTCTTTGAAGTGTTTGAAGATTACCTATCTATCTGAAATATATCTATATATATACCTAGAAAACTTAACTAATATGCTAAAAGTTTGACTATCATAGAAGACTAATTATTAATCTGTATTTTGTAATTATCCATTACAATCTAAATGAGTTACATAAACATAATACCTCAAATGAGAGTAGAAATACACACACACACACACACACACACACATATATATATATATATATATATATATATATATATATATATATATATATATATACAGTATAACAAAATTAACTTCAAATTTGTATCAATAATCTAAAATCTCCAGCAATGTAAAACGTTTCAAACAAGTCGTTGCTCTTTAAAAGTAGGTTCAACAATCTACCCTTTTATTCTATCACTATCTATACTATACCCTTTTCTTTTTAAAAAGAGATTATATTTATAAAAATATTGGTTTTTCTCTGTCCCACACCAGAGGGCTCTTTTGATATGGGACTGAAGAATCTCTCAACTTTTTTTTTTCAATATGCTTGGGTTTAGAGAAGGAGTGAGCCAATTCCATCTCCAAAGCCAGCTTGGTATATTTGGGAACTTGGGTGTAGTTTCTCATACTACTTCCTGCTGGATGAGGATGCTGTATTCTTATGGGGACATAAAAAAAAAATTAGGATTATGG
The DNA here is from genome assembly GCF_949786415.1 of Peromyscus eremicus. Classification (NCBI taxonomy): domain Eukaryota; kingdom Metazoa; phylum Chordata; class Mammalia; order Rodentia; family Cricetidae; genus Peromyscus; species Peromyscus eremicus. Next base: position 37,341,115 of record NC_081439.1, read on the forward strand.
AGTAGTCCATGTGGCTGTATTGTCTGAGCCAGTTGCCTTGAAACTATTCTGGATGTTGGATCATCTGGGCCATGGTGTCATCAGAGACCTTTCAGGGGTTCTTGGCTGGTCAAACCTGATGTATCTTAATCTGGAACAAATCCATAGCCTCTTGCTTTCTGTGGAAACAAAAGTAGAGCCTCCTTTCTAAAGCAACATATCCTTAGATCCAAATTTTGAAGTCAAGCTACCTTTAAAATATACATATTGGTTTAACTCAACTGGTTTTACAATCAAATCTTTCTGCAGTTAAGAATCCCAAAGACAACACAATCAAGATTCTCTGTGTGATATCCATTTTATGTGGCTTATTTCTTATATTACTTTTACTGTCTCTTTAAAGACTTTTTTTTTTAATTTAAACTGTTTGGCCTAGTGGCTCAGGCTTCTAGCTATCTAGTTATTACCTCTTAAATTAATCCATTTCTATAAATCTATACCTTGCCACGTGGCTCATGGCTTACCGGCATCTTCACAGGCATCTTCACATGCTGCTTGTCATGGTGGCAGCTGGCAGTGTCTCCCTCCACCTTTCTGTTCTCTCAATTCTCCTCTCTGTTAGTACCACCTATACTTCCTGCCTGGCCACTGGCCAATCAGTGTTTTATTTATTGACCAATCAGAGCACATACAGACCATCCCACAGCAAGCAAGGGACAATACAATTGGTAATCTCTTGTGTCCATGCTTTTCCACTCAGAAAAAGACCCACCCATCTCCTTTGGTCCCTCTGTATTCCTCTTGTGTGTTCAATTATTTCCCCTGATTTGGCCAGAGAACTCTATGGTCCATTCCGGCCAGCTGAAAGTGGATCCCTCCCTCTGAACCACAGCCTAACTCCAACTGGCCATCTTGGAGCAACAATACAAACAGTTCTGCAACAGAGAACTGACTCCCAGAAGTTATATGTGACCACCACATGCATTCTCTGGTAGGTACATGCCTGTACACACACAAACATACACATAAAATAAGGAAATCTTATAAAATATATGGGAAGAAAATAAGTAAAGTACAACAAAACAGGGAGTAAATATATTCTCTGTACAAGTTTCTTAGAACCTTGAACTTCAATTCTGCTAGTGTGCCAGTGCTTTTTGAGGGATAATTTTTAAATTCCCTTACATGGAATCATAAGAGATTCACATCTAATTCACCTATGAGAAGATAGGCATGAGACTTTTTTCTTGTATTCTTATCTAGTGTGATTCAGAAGTGATTGAAATCAGTGCCTGAGACTTCTTGACAAAGTAAGTTGAGAAGCAGCAAGCCAAAGGTCCTTGGGTTTCTCAATTTCTGAACCCAGCCTATGTCAAGTGTTTGTGATATTTTTGTAGTTATAAGAGGAAAAACTAATATTTGAAGCCAGGAGAAGGGTCAGAACAGTAAGAAACTCTTAGGTATTAAACTAGAAAACCTCACTGCATGAAGGTGCAGAGTGTGTAATTTGGGTCTGACAGAGTGTAACTGTACTTCATTTTGGCATGCCATACTGTCATGCCTTCCATTCCCTGATACAGTCCTTGGAGCCAGAATCTTTATGAACAAGAGATGTGCAAATTGCTTTTTTTACACATTAGGATGAATTAATTTCCAATCCTTGATAGTGACTTTGTCTTCCTTTAAAATAGTCTAATATTTAGATGCTCAATAACATTTTCCTGCTTCTGTAAGGAGTCAAGACCCAAGTGCTGTGTAGCTAAGGACTGTTATGAAAGTGGATGCATGATCTGGGAACTCATCTGTTTCTTATTTGAAATAAAATAAAATTGTTATTTTAAATTAATTTAAAATTATTTTCATTAATATTTAATGTTAGCGTAGAAGTGGCACCTGTATTCTTTTGGATTTTTATCATAAAATGACCTTGTGTTTATTTACTTTCTTTGGTTTACTTCTGCCTATTAACCTGCCTTCAAACCCCATTATACCTTCCTGAGAGGTATTTTCTAAGTACCTAGGGTACCGTTCAACACCAGCACTTCATCCGGAATATCTTCTTTTCTTTTTTTTTTTTTTTTTTTTTTTTAATTTTTTTTTTAATTTTTATTTTGCAATACAATTCAGTTCTACATATCAGCCACAGATTCCCTTGTTCTCCCCCCTCCCGCCCCCCTCACCTTCCCCCCAGCCCGCCCCCCATTCCAATCTCCTCCAGGGCAAAGCCTTCCCCACAGACTGAGATCAACCTGGTGGACTCAGTCCAGGTAGGTCCAGTCCCCTCCTCCCATGCTGAGCCAAGGGACCCTGCATAGGCCCCAGGTTTCAAACAGCCAACTCATGCAATGAGCACAGGACCCGGTCCCACTGCCTGGATGCCTCCCAAACAGATCAGGCCAATCAACTGTCTCACCCACTCAGAGGGCCTGATCCAGTTGGTGACCCCTCAGCCATTGGTTCATATTTCATGTGTTTCCGTTTGTTTGGCTATTTGTCTCTGTGCTTTATCCGACCTTGGTCTCAACAATTCTCTCTCATATAAACCCTCCTCATTCTCGCTAATTGGACTCCCAGAGATCCACCTGGGGCCTAGTCATGGATCTCTGCCTCCAGATCCATCAGTAGTTGGATGAGGTTTCTAGCACGACAATTAGGGTGTTTGGCCATCCCATCACCAGAGTAGGTCAGTTCGGATTGTCTCTCGACCATTGCCAGCAGTCTGTTGTGGGGGTATCTTTGTGGATTTCTGTGGGCCTCTCTAGCACTTTGTTTCTTCCTATTCTCATGTGGTCTTCATTTACCATGGTCTCCTATTCCTTGTTCTCCCTCTCTGTTTTTGATCCAGCTGGGATCTCCCACTCACCCAAGCTCTCTTTCCCTCGACCCTCGCCCTTCACTACCCCCACTCCTGTCCAGGCTGTTCATGTAGATCTCATTCCATTTCTCTGTCGTTGGGCGATCCCTGTGTCTTTCTTGGGGTCCTGTTTTCCAGGTAGCCTGCCTGGTGATGTGAGTAGCAGTCCAGTCATCCTTGTTCCACATCTAGTATCCTGTTATGAGTGAGTACATACCATGTTTGTCTTTCTGAGTCTGGGATACCTCACTCAGGATGATTTTTTCTAGATCCATCCATTTGTCTGCAAACCTCATGATGTCATTGTTTTTCTCTGCTGAGTAGTATTCCATTGTGTATATGTACCACATTTTGTTTATCCATTCTTCAGTTGAAGGGCATCTAGGTTGTTTCCATGTTCTGGCTATTACAAACAACGCTGATATGAACATAGCTGAACAAGTGCTCTTGTGGTGTGGTTGAGCATTCCTTGGGTATATGCCCAAGAGTGGTATAGCTGGATCTTGGGGGAGATGGATTCCCAATTTTCTAAGAAATCGCCATATTGATTTCCAAAGTGGTTGTACTAGCTTGCATTCCCACCAGCAGTGGAGGAGAGTTCCCCTAGCTCCACATCCTCTCCAGCATAAGGTGTCTTCAGTGTTTTTGATCTTAGCCATTCTGACAGGTGTAAGGTGGTATCTCAGAGTTGTTTTGATTTGCATTTCCCTGATGATTAGGGATGTTGAGCAATTCCTTAAATGTCTTTCAGCCATTTGAGTTTCCTCTGTTGAGAATTCTCTGTTTAGTTCTATAGCCCATTTCTTAATTGGACTGTTGGGCATTTTGATGTCTAATTTCTTGAGTTCCTTATATATTCTGGATATCAGTCCTCTGTCAGATGTGGGATTGGTGAAGATCTTTTCCCATTCTGTAGGCTGTCGCTTTGCTTTGTTGACCGTATCCTTTGCCCTACAAAAGCTTCTCAGTTTCAAGAGGTCCCATTGATTGATTGTTTCTCTCAGTGTCTGTGCTACTGGTGTTCTATTTAGAAAGTGGTCTCCTATGCCAATGTGTTCAAGACTACTTCCTACTTTCTCTTCTAGCAGGTTCAGAGTAGCTGGATTTATGTTGAGGTCCTTGATCCACTTCGACTTAAGTTTTGTGCACGGTGATAGATATGGATCTATTTGCAGCCTTCTACATGTTGATATCCAGTTTTGCCAGCACCATTTGTTAAAGATGCTTTCTTTTTTCCATTGTGCACTTTTGGCTTCTTTGTCAAAAATTATTTGTTCATAGGTGTGCGGATTAATATCAGGGTCTTCAATTCGATTCCATTGGTCCACATGTCGGTTTTTATGCCAGTACCAAGCTGTTTTTATTACTGTAGCTCTATAGTACAGCTTGAAGTCAGGGATCGTGATGCCTCCAGAGGTTGTTTTATTGTACAGGATTCTTTTGGCTATCCTGGGTTTTTTGTTTTTCCATATGAAGTTGAGTATTATTCTTTCCAGGTCTGTGAAGAATTGTGTTGGTATTTTGATGGGGATTGCATTGAATCTGTAGATTGCTTTTGGTAAGATTGCCATTTTTACTATGTTAGTTCTGCCTATCCATGAGCATGGGAGATCTTTCCATTTTCTGACATCTTCTTCAATTTCTTTTTTCAGGGACTTAAAGTTCTTGTCATATAGGTCCTTCACTTGCTTGGTTAGTATTACCCCAAGGTATTTTATGTCATTTGTGGCTATAGTAAAGGGTGATGTATCTCTGATTTCCTTCTCCGCTTTTTTGTCCATTGTATATAGGAGGGCTACTGATTTTTTGGAGTTGATCTTGTATCCTGCTATGTTGCTGAAGGTGTTTATAAGCTGTATCAGTTCCTTGGTGGAATCTTTGGGGTTGCTCAAGTATACTATCATGTCATCTGCAAATAGGGAAAGCTTGACTTCTTCCTTTCCAATTTGTATCCCCTTAATCTCCTTATGTTGTCTTATTGCTCTGGCTAGAACTTCAAGTACTATATTGAATAAGTATGGGGAGAGCAGACAGCCTTGCCTCGTTCCTGATTTTAGTGGAATTGCTTTGAGTTTCTCTCCATTTAATTTGATGTTGGCTGTTGGCTTGCTGTAAATTGCCTTTATTATGTTTAGGTATGTTCCCTGTATTCCTGATCGCTCCAAGACCTTTATCATGAAGGGGTGTTGGATTTTGTCAAATGCCTTTTCAGCATCTAGTGAGATGATCATGTGGTTTTTTTCTTTGAGTTTGTTTATATGGTGTATCACATTGACAGACTTTCGTATGTTGAACCATCCTTGCATCCCTGGAATGAATCCTACTTGATCATGGTGGATAATTGTTTTGATGTGGTCTTGGAGTCTGTTTGCCAGTATTTTATTGAGTATTTTTGCATCAATGTTCATGAGGGAGATCGGTCTGTAGTTCTCTTTCTTTGTTGTATCCTTGTTTGGTTTGGGAATCAGGGTAATTGTAGCCTCATAGAAGGAGTTTGGTAATGTTCCTTCTGTTTCTATTGTATGGAACAATTTAGAGAGTATTGGTATTAACTCTTCTTTGAAGATCTGGTAGAATTCTGCACTGAAACCATCTGGTCCTGGGCTTTTTTTGGTTGGAAGACTTTTAATGACTGTTTCTATTTCGTTAGGGGTTATTGGACTATTTAAATAGTTTATCTGGTCTTGATTTAATTTAGGTATGTGGTACCTATCCAGAAAATTATCCATTTCTTTTAGGTTTTCCAGTTTTGTGGAATAGAGGTTTTTGAAGTATGACCTGATGATTCTCTGGATTTCCTCAATGTCTGTTGTTATGTCCCCCTTTTCATTTCTGATTTTGTTGATTTGGATGCTCTCTCTCTGTCTTTTGGTTAGTTTGGATAAGGGCTTGTCTATCTTGTTGATTTTCTCAAAGAACCAACTCTTTGTTTCATTAATTTTTTGTATTGTTCTCTTTGTTTCTATTTTATTGATTTCAGCTCTCACTTTGATAATTTCCTGGCATCTATTTTTCCTGGGAGACTTTGCTTCTTCCTGTTCTAGAACTTTCAGGTGTGCTGTTAAGTCACTAGTGTGAGATTTCTCCAGCTTATTTATGTGGGCGTTTAGTGCTATGAATTTCCCTCTTAGTACTGCTTTCATAGTGTCCCCTAGGTTTGGATATGTGGTGTCTTCATTTTCGTTGATCTCTAGGAAGTCTTTAATTTCTTTCTTTATTTCTTCCTTAACCCATTGGTGATTCAGGTGGGTATTGTTCAGTTTCCATGAGATTGTAGGTTTTCTGTAGTTTTTGTTGTTGTTGAAATCCAACTTTAGACCATGGTGGTCTGATAGAACACAGGAGGTTATTCTAATTGTTTTGTATCTGTTTAGATTTTCTTTGTGACCAAGTATGTGGTCGATTTTAGAGAAGGTTCCATGGGGTGCTGAGAAGAAGGTATATTCTTTTTTGTTAGGATGGAATGTTCTGTAGATGTCGATTAAGTCCATTTGAGTCATGACATCAATTAAGTCCTTTATTTCTCTGTTAAGTTTCGATTTGGGGGATCTGTCCAGTGGTGAAAGTGGGGTGTTGAGGTCTCCCACTATTAATGTGTGGGGTTTTATATGTGATTTAAGCTTTAATAATGTTTCTTTTACATATGTGGGTGCCCTTGTGTTTGGGGCATAAATGTTCAGAATTGAGACTTCATCTTGGTGGATCTTTCCTGTGATGAGTATGTAATGCCCTTCTTGATCTCTTTTGATTGATTTTAGTTTGAAGTCTATTTTGCTGGATATCAGGATGGCTACACCCGCTTGTTTCTTAAGACCGTTTGATTGGAAAGTCTTTTCCCAGCCTTTTATTTTTAGGTAGTGTCTATCTTTGAATTTGAGATGTGTTTCTTGTATGCAGCAGAAAGATGGATCCTGCTTTCGTATCCATTCTGTAAGCCTATGTCTTTTTATAGGTGAATTAAGTCCATTGATATTGAGGGATATTAATGTCCAGTGATTGTTCATTCCTGTTATTTTTTGGTGGTGATGTGTGTGTACTTTTCTTCGTTGGGGTCTACTGCTGTGGCTTTATCTATTGCCTGTGTTTTCGAGGTTGTATCTGACTTCCTTAGGTTGGAATTTTCCTTCTAGTGCTTTCTGTAGGGCTGGGTTTGTGGATAAATATTGTTTAAATCTGGCTTTGTCATGGAATGTCTTGTTCACTCCATCTATGACGATTGAAAGTTTTGCTGGGTATATTAGTCTAGGCTGACATCCATGGTCTCTTAATGTCTGCATTACATCTGTCCAGGACCTTCTGGCTTTCAAAGTCTCCATTGAGAAATCGGGTGTTATTCTGATAGGTTTGCCTTTATATGTCACTTGGCCTTTTTCCTTTGCTGCTCTTAATATTCTTTCTTTATTCTGTACGTTTAATTGTTTAATTATTATGTGGCGAGGGGACATTTTTGGTGTTCTATAGGCTTCCTGTATCTTCATAGGCATTTCCTTCTTTATGTTGGGAAAGTTTTCTTCTATGATCTTGTTGAATATATTTTCTGTGCCCTTGAGTTGGTATTCTTCTCCTTCTTCTACCCCTATTATTCGTAGGTTTGGTCTTTTCATGGTGTCCCAAATTTCTTGGACATTTTGGTTCATGACTTTGTTGACTTTAGTGTTTTCTTTGACTGATGAATCTATTTCTTCTATTGTATCTTCAACGCTAGAGATCCTCTCTTCCATCTCTTGCATTCTGTTGATTATACTTGCATCTGAAGTTCCCAATCGTTTTCTCAGATTTTCTATTTCCAGCATTCCCTCTGTTTGTGTCTTCTTCATTTTTTCTATTTCCCTTTTCAGGTCTTGGACTGTTTCCTTCATTTGTTTCATTGATTTTTCTTGATTTTCTTTCAGTATTTTATTGTTCTCTTCCAGGACTTTATTGATTTCTTCTAATTTGTTTGCCCTTTCCTCTAGTTGTTTACAGCGTTCTTCACATTTTTTTGTCTTTTCCTCTACACGAGCCTCTAGCTTCTTCATGATGACATTCATAAGGCTATTTTCTTCTGCTTCTTCCAATTTCTGATGTTCAGGTCTAGGTGTTGGAGGAGGGCTAGGGCCTGGTGATGGTGTATTACTATTCATTTTGTTGTATGTGTTTCTGCCTTGACGTCTGCCCATCTCCTTGTGGTTCGTTCCTGGCCTTATCCGCACACTTGGTTCAGAGCTGACAGATTCAGGACGTCTCTCTCTCTTGTCCAGATGGGAGCTCTCTTGTCCAAATTGGAAGTCCGGGGCAGGATGGAAGCTCTTGTTCAGAAGGGAAGTCCGGGGGAGGATGGGTGCTCTCCTCTCTCTCTCTCTCTCTCTCTCTCTCTCTCTCTCTCTCTCTCCTCCAGATGGGAAATCCACGGCAAGATGGGAGCTGGGGGCCAGCCTCTAAGTCTCAAGAAGAGGCTTGGGGCTCAGGCAGATGGGCGTGGGGGCAGGGCGTGGAGACTGCAGGGTCTGCCAGGGGTCTTGGAGAAGGAGATCCTTCCCGGTGGGGCTAGAAGGGCACCTGCCCGGGACCAGAACCTGGGGCCAAGTTGGGCAGGTCTTCCCCGGAGTGGCTGGTGCCCAGGGATGGGGTCCGGGGCAAGCTAGGGCACTCACCTGTGCTTCAGAAGGGAAGTCCTGGGCAAGATGGGAGCTGGGGGGCCTGGCCTCTAAGTCTCAGGAAGAGGCTTGGGGCTCAGGCAGATGGGCGTGGGGGCAGGGCGTGGAGACTGCAGGGTCTGCCAGGGGTCTTGGAGAAGGGGATCCTTCCCAGTGGGGCTAGAAGGGCACCTGCCCGGGGACCAGAACCTGGGCCCAAGTTGGGCAGGTCTTCCCCGGAGTGGCTGGTGCCCAGGGATGGGGTCGGGGGCAAGCTAGGGCACTCACCTGTGCTTCAGAAGGGAAGTCCTGGGCAAGATGGGAGCTGGGGGCCGGCCTCTAAGTCTCAGGAAGAGGCTTGGGGCTCAGGCAGATGGGCGTGGGGGCAGGGCGTGGAGACTGCAGGGTCTGCCAGGGGTCTTGGAGAAGGGGATCCTTCCCAGTTGGGGTAGAAGGGCACCTGCCCGGGGACCAGAACCTGGGCCCAAGTTGGGCAGGTCTTCCCCGGAGTGGCTGGTGCCCAGGGATGGGGTCGGGGGCAAGCTAGGGCACTCACCTGTGCTTCAGAAGGGAAGTCCTGGGCAAGATGGGAGCTGGGGGCCGGCCTCTAAGTCTCAGGAAGAGGCTTGGGGCTCAGGCAGATGGGCGTGGGGGCAGGGCGTGGAGACTGCAGGGTCTGCCAGGGGTCTTGGAGAAAGGGATCCTTCCCGGTTGGGGTAGAAGGGCACCTGCCCGGGGACCAGAACCTGGGCCCAAGTTGGGCAGGTCTTCCCCGGAGTGGCTGGTGCCCAGGGATGGGGTCGGGGGCAAGCTGGGGCACTCACCTGTGCTTCAGAAGGGAAGTCCGGGGGAAGATGGGCTAAAGACTTTATTTTTAAAAACTATTTCCTTATATAACTGCATATATTACTTTTTTTTTTTTGCCACGCTGTAGGTCAAGCGGCAGGAACTCGCTATATAGTAGCTCAAGTCCGAAGGCTGTGGCTAACTTGAGAGAGACAACTAGGAAGCTGTTTTAGCTCCATTTTAGAAACTTTTTTTTAAAGCTTTTTCAGGTTTTAGGTGTAAACCCTAGCCGTTGGGACCATTTGTAGCTAGAGAGTTTCTCTCCAGGTTCTGCCAAGCCCCCGCATTCTTGCAGCCCACTTATAAAATAATTACTCAGAGGCTTATATTACTTAAACTGCTCAGCCATTAGCTCAGGCCTACCATTGTATAGCTCTTATACTTAAAGTCAGCCCATTTCTATTAATCTATACCTTGCCATGTGGCTCATGGCTTACTGATAACTTACATCTTGCTACTCATCGTGGTGGCTTGCAGCATCTCCCTCCCTCAGCCTTCCATTTCCCAGAATTCTCCTCCTTCTTTGTCCCACCTATACTTCCTGCCTGGCTACTGGCCAATCAGTGTTTTATTTATCAATCAATCATCCACAGCATCAAACCTTATAAATACGGTTTATATGCTTGAGCATATGTGCAAGTATATTAAAACCAAATGTGTTTATTAGAGGACTATAAGGTTAGATTCACATCAAAACTTTTAAAAAAATATGTGATTGTTTATACTAAGGGGATACAGAGGGGAAATATATCATGCCCAAGGATGTTAAGAAAATTATAAAAATAAACAACAGCCAAGTATTGTAATGAAAAATATAATCTCTAGGAAAATATGAAACTGATACTGTAGACCACAATGGACCTACTGCAGACACTTTTGATTACACATGAAATTTGACAGGAGAATAAGACAAAAATGATTTTTCTTATATTTCCCTTGTATCAGAACTTTGATATCATGTAGTAATGTGAGGAGCAAAAATCCTAAGAATTTCAAGTAAAAAAAATCTATGAGTGTTTCCTAATTGTATAGCTGAAGAAGGAATACTCAAAATACCAAAATATTAAAATTAATAAGTAATTTTATCAATAGTGATAGATACAATATTTTTTAACTAGGATAAATTTTTTCTATCACAGAAACAATTAACAAACTAAAATGTAAGATTTAAGCCAGTTCAGTTTCATCATAAAATATCAAATATGTGGAAATAAATCTAACAAAATTGTGAGAAATTTATTCAGAGTACAACACACATGGCATAGAAACATTAAAGACTTAAAGAATATCAAAGGTAACTTAAGAAATGTTGCTCATGATTTTGAATATCTAGTTTTGAGACTATGTTGACTTTGACCCAACTTGACCATTTCTGGAATAGAAAGTTTCACTAAGATTTTAGAAAAATAAACTAAGAAGACTGACACATGGTTTAAAAGCTATTTATGCCTTGACTACAACTAAATTTAGCTATTACTATTACATTTTACTTATTTATGTATATGTATGTATCTGTGAGTGTGCATGTCCTTTCATGTCATGGTATATGAATGGAGTTCAGAGAACAACATGAATTCCAGTGGTCAGACTTAGCAACAAGTGTCTACATCCACTGGGCCATCTCCCAGCCCCTCATGTTTTAATTAGATATTTTCACATCATTGTTCCATACTTTATTGTTTTTCATGGGCAATTTGTTAATCTTTTAAGCACATTAAAGATAATGCTTTTCCAATTCAGTTACATTTATCTAAATATTTATGCATAGCAGATGTAGTTAATGAAAATGTACAGAATTATTTCAAGTTTACAAATACTTATATTTTTTTCCTTTAAAAATTTTGAAGTCTCAAGTCTTGTATGTCAAATTTTGTTAAAATATTTAGTCTTCTTGGAGATATAAAAATATATAATGTATTCTACACATTACAAAATCATTACTAAACACTTTTATGTCAATACTGTATTTTAAACACAAAGTATTTAAATATATGATGTTTGTTTTCACCACTTTTTACATTTAAGTTTTTGAAAATGCCTTGCTAGGCTTTTGACTGATATATTTCTTGGAATTTAACAATATTACATTCATGCTTCCTAAGATCACTATAGAAGGAAGGAATACCCATAACAAATGTAGTTCTTGTTTCTATAAATGACCACACAATCGCAGGTTTTCCTCATTTATATCTACCTTTTCTCACTGATAAACCTTTCTTCTCTTCGTTTTTAACATGTACAGTGGCTTGTTATGGACCTTAAGTTGTGAAAGTGATTCAAACCTTTGCTTCTGATCAGTCTGTACTATTAGGAAAGATACTTAGTGTTGTGGATAGCACTCTATATAAATAAAGCACTGATTGGCCAGTGACCAGGCAGGAAGTATAGACGGGACAAGGAGAGAGGAAAATTGAGGAAGGAGGAAGGAAAGAGAGACCCGGCTGGAGCCACTGCCAAGACAAGAAAGATGTAAAGCCACAAGCCGGTAAGCCACAAGCCACGTGGCAAAGTAAAGATTAATAGAAATGGGCTGAATATAAGAGTGAGAGCTAGACAATGATAGGCCTGAGCTGATGGCCAAGCAGTTTAAATAATGTAAGAGTCTGTGTGTTTATTTTAAAAGTGGGCTCCGGGACTGGCGGGACTTGGCAGTGGGAGCTGGAGAAAAATTCTCCAGCTACAAATGGTGCACAGCGCCCCCCTCCAACAGGAAGTAGTAAGAGAAGCTACGCCCAAATTCCCAAATATACCAAGCTGACTTTGGAGATATGTAAAGGGTAAAACCTTCCTTTTTAAGAAAAGAAAAGGGGAAGTGCTCTGGGATGGTCTGTATGTCAAATGTGTTGCTGATTGGTCAATAAATAAATCACTGATTGGCCAGTGGCCAGTCAGGAAGTATAGGCGGGACTAACAGAGAGGAGAATTGAGAGAACAGGAAGCTGGGTGAGGGAGACACTGCCAGCTTCCATGATGACAAACAGCATGTGAAGATGCCGGTAAGCCATGAGCCAAGTGGCAAGGTATAGATTTATAGAAATGGATTAATTTAAGCTGTAAGAACAGTTAGCAAGAAGCCTGCCACGGCCATACAGTTTGTAACCAATATAAGTCTCTGTGTTTACTTGGTCGGGTCTGAATGGCTGTGGGACTGATGGGTGAGAGAGATTTGCCCTGACCGTGGGCCAGGCAGGAAAACTCTAGCTACAACCTAGATTGGGTTGTAGTTTTACAATGGTCTTGCCTATAGGGTGTCATAACACTAAGAAACATGCACATGGATCCTCTGGGATGATTTTTTAAACTTTTGTTTTACTTATTCTTTGTGTCTTTCACATCTTACATCTCAATCTCAACTCATTTCCCTGTCCCTTCATATCTGTTCTCTGTCCTTGCAACCACCCCCCAAAATAAAATAAAATAAAATAAAATAAAATAAAATAAAATAAAATAAAATAAAATAAAATAAAATAAAATTTAAGAGAAAAATGGGAAAGAAAAGGAAAACCAGTCTCATTGTGGAAGCTGTAGTGTGACACAGTGAGTCATGCAGTAAACCTTTTTATCCATTTACCTTTACTTGCAAGTGTTCATTGGAAAGGGTCATTGGTCTGGTTTGAGGCCCTGGCTTCTGCTACAATATTGATGCTGGGCCCTCACTGGGACTCCTTTTGGATATCCTATTGTTGTTGCCCTGTGTTGGGGAGAGGCTGCAGCTTTGAGTCTGCAGGACCTGCCCCCTCACATGCTCCAGCAGATAATAGATGGTATGGATGTTAGGGTGGGTCAACTCATAAGCCTGTCAGCTCTCTCTTTTTCTCATCACCAGGTTGAGCTCCCCAACATTGCCCTGGCTAGGCCACCATGTGCAGAGATTAGCAAGTGGCAGGGCCAGTTCTCCTGCTTTCAGTCCCTGAGGGTTGGCTCTCCCATACCTACACCATCAGGGCCAACTCTACTGTGTTGCCTAGGGCAGGTGCAGCGGCCACTCTCCCAAGTACTGTAGGAGGTGAGGACCAGGTCTAGCTCTCCCACATGCCACAGGAGTCCAGAGGGGTTTGCATCTCTCCCCTGCCCACACCACCATACACTAGATGAGGGTGGGACCAGATCTCCTATGCTCATGTTCTATGGGCCAGTCACCTCCACCCCATCAAAGGGTCAGCTCTACTATGCTGCCCAGGGAAGGAGTAGGGCCCACTTTTCCTAATCCTCCAGCTGGTAAGAGGGAGAATTAGTTCCCTCTCCTACCACAGGTGATAGGGGCAAGTGTGGGGGGGAGGGCATCTTTCCCTTGCCCTCACTACCACACGGCAGATGAGGGGGAGTGTGGCCAGCAATCTCACTCTCACACCTTCAGGGCCAGCTCACCTGAGCCTCCATGAACAGGGTCAGCTCTACCGTGCTGCCTGGATGAGGAGCAGTACCTGCTTTCCGGAATGCTGCAGTTGGCAAGGGGAGGCTCAGCTCCCTCATCTGTCACAGACAGTGAGAGGCAAGGAGTAACCCGGGGGGGGGGAGGGAATCTAATCTATCCCCTACTCACACTTGGTGGATAATTTTTTATGTGTTCTTGAAACTTACTTGCAAATGTTTTGTTGAGAAATCATGTACCTATGTTCCTTAGGAAAGTTCATATATAATTCTGTCTTTGAAGAGGTTATTAGAGTTTTGTGTGTTAGGGTGACTGTGGCCTTTTAATTTCTATTTCTATTTCACTAGAGGTTACAGGTCTTTTTTAATTGCTTATCTGATTTTCATTTAAATTTAGTAGGTGGAATGTATCAATACAATTATCAATATTTTTTAGACTTTCCAAATTAATAAAATGCAGGTTTTTAAAATATGTCCCAATGATTCTCTGGTTTTCCTCAGTGTCTGTTTTTGTGTGCTCCTTTTCATCTCTTATTTTGTTAATTTGGATATCATTTCTCTACATTTTAGGTAATTTAGATAAGAGTTTGTCAATCGTATTGATTTAATCAAAGAATCAACATTTTGTTTGATAGATTCTTTGTATTATTTTTGTTTGTCTGTTTACTGTTTTCAGCCTGGGTTTTGATTATTTCTTGCTATCTACAACTTTTGGAGTCATTCTTCTTTTTGTCCTAGAGCTTAAGGTGTGCTATAAAGCTACTAATATGAGATCTTTCCAATTTTTTATGTGGGTACTTAGAGCTATGTAGTTGACTCTTAGGACCACCTTGAATGTCTTCCATAAATTTGGGTATGCAGTATATTAATTTTAATTCAATTATAGAAAGTCTTTAATTTATTTCTTGATTTCTGTCTTGACTAATTTTTCATTCAGTACTTGATTTTTCAGTTTCTATGAGTTAATAAGGTAAGCTTTCCATTATTTTTGTTGTTATTGATAACCACATTTAATCAGTAGTAGTCAGGATTAAGTGTTATGTCAATTTTCTTGTAACTGTTTAGATTTGCTCTGTGTTTTTGTATGTGGGCAATATTGCAGAAAGCCCTATCTTGTGCTGAGAAGATAGATTTTGTGTGTTCTTGTGAAAAATGTATTTATATGTCTGTTAGATTTATTTAGTTTATAATGTCAATTAGTTCCAGCATTTCTATGTGTAGATTTTGTCTGGATGACATGTCTATTGGTAAGAATGAGGTACTGAAGTCTCTTTTTATCAGGATATAAGGGTCAATATGTGATTTAAGTTGTAATGAAGTCTCTCTTACAAACTTGGTTATCTTTGTATTTGGTATATAGATGTTAAGAATTGCAATGTCCTCTTGATGGAGTTTTCACTTGATGAGTATATAGTGTCCTTTCCTATCTCTTTGATGAGTTTTGGTTGGAAGCACATTTTGTTATACATTAAAATGTCTATACCTTGCTTCTTATTTCCATTTGCATGGAGTATCTTTTGACATCATTTTACCCTGAGGTAATGTCTATCTTTGATGTTAAGATATATTTCTTGGTTGCAGCAGAAGGATGATTCCTGTTTTTACATTTATTTTGTTAGTCTGTCTTTTCATTAGGGAACTGAGACCATTGATATTGAGAGATATCAATGAGAAGTTGTGGGTCTTACTTTTTTTAGGGGTCATTGACCACAAGGGCAAAAGGAGGAGAAGGAGCGAGCAGGAATCAAACAGCTGAGAGCATGACAAGAAGAACTTTAGGGAGTCATCTTCAGAGAGACAGCTCATTTTATTGTTCTGGAGGTAAGGTATATAAGAGTTCTTAGGGTTATGGATGGGAAGGGCTGATTGGTCATAACACAGCACCTAATTATCATGTGGTCAGGAGGAAAGAGTGGGACTTATGTGTTGAATCATACAGCATTTGCAGGGAGCTCTGTGCAGAGTCATCCTCCAAATAAGGTCAGGCATCTGAGCTTAAAGACACTCTCCAAATAAGGTCAGGCCAAGAAGGGGAACACCACTAAGAAAGTGTAAAGAGCTTTCCAGACATGGTGAACTGGAACCTTAAATGCAGGGTTCTTCAACAAGCAATATTTATGGATTTCTCTCATTTTGTTGTGGGGTGTGTGTGTGTGCGTGTGTGTGTGTGTGTGTGTGTGTGTGTGTGTGTGTGTGTGTGTGTGTGTGTTTGTGTGTGTGTGCATATTCTCTTTATTCTCTATGTTTCCTTGAGTGTGGTCAACCTATTCTGGTTGGAATATTTTTTCTAGTGCCTTCTATAGGGCTGGATTTGTAGACAGATATTGCTTAAATTTGGTTTTATCACAGAATGTCTTATTTTCTCTGTGTACTGTGATTGTAAGTTTTGCTGAATATAGTAGTATGGTCTGGCATCTGTGATTTCTGAGTTTGTAGAACATCAGTGCATGCCATTCTGGGTTTTAGAATCTCCATTAAGAAGCCAGGTGTTACTTTAATATGTCTTCCTTTATATAGTACTTGGTCTTTTTCCCTTGTAGCTTATAATATTGTTTCTTTGCTCTGTACATTTAGTGGTTTGATTATTATGTGCCAAAGGGACTTTCTTTTTGTTTAAATCTGTTTGGTTTTATATATGCTTCTTGTAACTTGATAGGCATCTCTTTTTTAGGTTAAGGAAAATGTCTTCTATGATTTTGAAAAAAATATTTTCTGTGCCTTTAACCTGGGAGTTTCTTCTTCTTCCTCCATTGTTATTATTCTTATATTTGGTCCTTTCATAGTGTCTCATAATTCCAGCATGTTTTATGCCATGATTTTTCTTTGTTGACTTAAATTTTTCTTTGACCAAGGTATAAATTTATGTCTGATATTCTTTCTTCTATATCTTATAATTTGCTGGTGAGGCTTTTCTCTGGAGTTCCTGTTAGAATTCTTAAATATTTCATTTTTAGATTTCACTTAGTATGTTTTCTTTATTAATTCTATTTCTGCTTTCAGATCTTGAACAGTTTTATTCATTTCCTTCCAATATTTGTTAGAGTTTTCACAGATTTCTTAAAGGACTCTTTTAATTTATTCTTTAAGGACCTCAGTCATGTTCATAAAGGTTATTTGTTTATTCTTGTTTTGTTCTTCAGTTATGTTGCAATTTTCAGAGCTGACCATACTAGGGTTACTGTGATTTATTGAAGATATATTTTCCTGAAACTTTAAAATTATTTTTATTATTTATTCTCCAATTTCCCTAAGTCCTTCCAGATATGCTCCCTCCACCCACCCAACTTTAAGCTCTTTCTCAAAAAAAAAAACAAGCAAGAACCCAATACAGCAACAAAATCCCCCAAACCAAACAAAAACAAGATAAAACCACTTCCCAAAGGGAAAAACAACCCCACCAAAGTATAACTACAAAAAGCGCACACACAAAAGAAGTGTGAAATTCAATTATGTTTTTCAAATACTCCTGAAAATGAGGCCTTCCCTGGAGTGGTTGATATAACCAATGTCATTCTGTTGTAGAAAACTCATTTTTCCTCTCCCAGCAGGTATAATTGACATTTCAGTTGTTAACCTTTATCTGATTGGCCAGGTTTCTATTCATTCATTCATTGTTAATATGACAAAATAAAGTATAATAAGATAAAACAAAAATTATCACATCAAAGTTAGACAAGACAACAAACAGAAGGAAAAGAATCCAAGAGATGGCACAAGAATCAGAGACCCACTTGTTCACAAACTCAGGTATCACATAAAAACACTAAATTTGAAGCCATAATAGCACAGAGGACCCGGTGCTGACCCATGCAGGCCCTATGCATGCTACTTCAGTCTTTAAGTTCATATGAGATTTTCTCATGCTGGTTTAACATGCCTTGTTTCCTTGGTGTGCCCTATCCCCTCTGCCTCATACACTCTTTACTTCTTCTTCCTTGGAGTTCCCTGAGCTCTGAGAGGAGGGATTTGATTGAGACATCCCATTTATGACAGAGCATTCCAAGATCTCTCACTCCTATGTAACTTCTGGCTATGAGTCTATATATTTCTTCCCATATGCTGAAGGAGGAAGCTTCTCTGCTAATAGCTGTACAAGGCACTAATCTGTGAGTATGGCAGAATATTATTAGGAGTCATTTTATCAATTTTTTTTCATTTTTTAGGGAAGTATGATTTGGATTTACTCTAGATTCCTAGGCTCTCTAGTCTCAGTTCTTGGTTGCCCAAGTGGTGTTGGGTGTAGTTTCCATACAGTGAAGTGTGCCTTAAGTCAAATTAGTTATTGATTGGTTACTCCAACAAGCTTTGTGCCACCATAGCCCTAGAATATCTTACAGGCAGTATATCATTGTAGATAAAGAATTTATGGCTGGTTTGGCGTTTGTGTTTCTCTTTTGAGAGCATGCATCGTATATTCCTTTACCAAATACCCTGGAACATAGTGGTGAAGGCTCTATTTGGGCACCAACTGGATATCTTCTTCTTTACTGAGTTGTGTAGGTGTTGTGTTTAGCAATAAGTCCTTGCTGTCAGTTTTTGGAGAGCAACCTATAGCTTTGGCAATATCCTGGGTTATTTGGGGATTTTGTTACTATATTGGGTGGTTTTTTTTTGAGAAAAAATTTAAAGTTGCATGGACAGGGAGGGGGAGAGTATCTGGAACAACTTGTGGAAAGCGAAGATATAATCAAAATATTTAAAGTTAAAATTGTTTTAAATAATAAAAATTATAAAGATCCAGAACAACATGTCTCATGAGGTCCCATTGTCAAATAACTCAATCAAATATAACCGAATTCCTCTGGTGGACACTTCGTTTAGTGACAAGAGTTGTCCAGCTGGGACTCTGTCTTCCCATTATTTGGTGATTTCATTCAGAAATCCTTCATATATGTATATATTTTTATTAAGTTTCTAGTTTATTAGGTTTCTACACTACCCTTCAAATGCCCCTTAATTTTAGTTGTCTTTCCTCCCACAACCCCCTCAAACTTCCCTCTTCCTATTTGTTCTTCCCCTTATGCTCCCCCATCCTAACTCATACTGACTGGGGTTTTTCCTGGCATCCAGGCACCTGGACTTCACAATATTGTTATTCCAAATTCTGAAATCTGGTCTTGTCTTTATTTGATGAGTATTTTGTTTCTTGGTTTCTGTTTCCCTCTCTGGTTCTTAGAAAATTTTGTGACTGTGTTTTGCCTGGTAGGGAATTCTTCTGTTATTCTGCCATGTGTTGTCACTTGTGGTTCTGGGTAAGTTGTGTTTCTAGCTATTGGGAGCTCACACAAAGGAATGGAGTAGGGCTTGTAGTCAGGATGGTAGGCTGAGGAGTTCTACAGGAGGGAAGAAAGCAGGGTGTTCCACCAGGATTTGCTTAGGATCTTGGGAATGGAGGCAGAAAGTGACAAGAGTCCACAACAGATAGTCTGTTACCAAGCTGAGGATGATACTAGGCAACTGGATTTGGAGGAAAGGAGGGAGAGGTAAAGATCTGAAACTTACCTACATGTTTTGCTTACTGTAACCTTGTTGCTTTTCCGGCAGGCTTTGATGGTGAGTTCCCAGGGAATTACTCCTGGGTTGTGGACTGGGAAAACAGGATCAGTGGAAAGGAAGTTTAGAGGACATTATTTCCATGATCTGTTGGAGATAAAGTTGGAGGTGGGGGAGGCAGTTGATCTTCTACATGGATTGTAGAAAAACTGTGGGATTGATTTGGAGGAGAGGAGAAAGATGTGAAGATCTGTGCTGCGGTTGTCTGTATATTCCCAAGGAATGCCTAGTGGAATTGGTGCTTGAGTAAAGAGATGAGTGCAGTGAAGGAAGGATGGCAGGCAAGATCTGTGTGATTCTGCTGGAGATCTGATAAGGAAGGAGGGGAGGCTGCAATAGGTCATCTGCTACACATCTGAGGATGAGTTTTGGGTATTTAATTTGGAGAAGAGAAGGGAGAGGTGAAGATTTTCAGTTAGCCTACTTGCTTCTCTAGCAGGATTGGCTATGGGCTCCTAAGAGAAGGTCTGCTGGTGTTGAGGCCTGTGGTAATGGGCTGAGTAGGAGGAACGATGGATGGAGGAGATCTGTGTGATGTACTGGAGATGAGGGCAGAGAGGGAGGGGAGGCTGGAACAGAAACTCTGCAACAGAGCTGGAGATGAGGCAGGCAAAGTGAAGATCTGCAATTAGCCTACCTGCTTCCCTCTCTTGAATATTTTGTATACTGTTTACTTCTAGAAATTGCCTATACCATTCCATTGTATTTTTTAAACTAACAATTTCTTTTTAAATTATTATAAGAAATTAAACATATTAAGAACTATTTAACACTTGCTATGCACTTTTTGAAATATTAACAGCTTTAAGCGTAGTGCACTATTTTCTTTTTTATTTGTACTTTTGATTGTGCCTCTTTTTATAATTCCCCCATAATTATGTTCCTCCTGCCTCAGCCTCTGGGGTGCTTGGAAAACAAACATGTGCCACAATGCTCAAATTCTACTGTTACTTAGAATAAGTATTTAAATTTTCCTTTGTGTTACAAAAGTGAAGATAAAATCACTAGATATATTTTCCCATTAAAACTATAGTTATGCTTTGCTGTCACTATCTAATTTCTTCATAAGTAATTTTTATTGTGGTTCATAAAATATTTTATTTCCTGATTCTTAGTTTTAAGCACCATGTATTAATAATTTTCCTTGCTTAAGTTCTTACACTTTGATTTCCTGTATTTGAGGATAAAAGATTTTTGTTTTAGTTTTCACAGTTATACCATAATTGAGATTTCTAAAATATTGTCTTATAAAAAAGGTACATTATTTTGTTGAGCTCAGTGCAGATGATTTTACCCTAAACTGAAAGGATTTGATCACTGTTGTAATGGCTCACCTTGGTTGTCAACTTAACTGCATCTGGTTTCAATAAAAATCTAAATATCTGGGCACTCCTGTAAAGGATTTCTCTTGATTCATTTATTTGAAGCAGTAAGTCTGGGTCATATTTTCTGGTGACAACTCAGATAAAAAGATATTGAAGAAGGAAGTTTTCCTCTTTTCTTGCTAGACTTCACTTTTGTTGGCAAGTTCATCTATTCTGTTGTTGCAGAATTTCTTCATTAGTATTAGAATGAACTTCTTTGGAATTCTGAGGTAGGCTGGAGATTAGCAGCCTGCCAGGAATCTTCTGTGACTCTACTGCTCAATTGAGAATGTTGAGACAGGCAGTCACGGGATGAACTTCTACCAGGTTTTAGCCTTTCCAGCATCAGGAAATTATTGTTGGACTACACACACCACATTATCTAAGCCAATCTAATAATAAATAAATAAACAAACAAACAAACAAATAAATAAATAAAATGTATCAGATAATTAAGTAAATGAATACTCATTTATTCATTTTGTCTGTTCTTTTTCTTTAAATACTCCTTACTGATATAATTGCCTTTTATCTTTTGTTGCTAGTGATGAGACATTGCAGGCCCAAATGATATTCAGAACTCACAGCTAATCACAACTTACAGGTAAATCCTTTTATTCCTCTACACCCTTTTTATTATTTTAGAATTCCACTTTTTTTCCTGAATTCTGCTAGATTATGTCACTAGTAGTGGGCACTTTTGCATTCAGCTTTCCATTCTTAAACCTTGGAGACATTTGTCGTTCTTCAAACATTAAAAGCCTGATTATTTCATGTATTGTTAACATTTCTGTTTTGTTTGGTTCATACTTGACTTAGTTTTTACCTTGAGTAATTATTTTTTTTAGATACAATCTTAAAGTCAATGCTTGTTTCACCATATCCACAACAGTGAGAAATACAGACAATGCTTCCCTGTATAGCTGAATCCTTTTCAGAGACCTCTACTCAGGTAAATCAGGAATTCTTACATAGCAAAAAAGGATTTCAGTGTGAATCAGTACAAAGTAAAGTTGGACTAAATTATTAAAAAAAAATTAGTAGATACAAGTGTAGATGTTCAGGAAGACAGCAAGACAGATTTAAGGAAAAGGTGATTTATGATCCCTAAACAAGGCTGGTGATGGGATTCTAAAAAGAGTGCCATTTAAGAATTTTAAATATGTATTTCTTGGGTAGTTTTGACAGCACATTGTTTAAAATGTTTAATGATTGCAATTGTTTTATATATTTATTTTAATGATGAAATTTTTATCATTAAATGAAATTATGAAATAGTTTAAAAGATATTAATTGTTCATTTTGACAGGGTGATAAGATTAAAACAATCTTCTAAAAGATCAAAAGAATCTTTATTATGCATATGTTTCAGTGAGTTTAAGGCATTTGTTTTGCCTGCAATCATGGATCATAACCATGTTTCTGACATTATGCAAAAAAGATATTATTGTCCTTCACTGGATGTTTGGAGATTCATCACAAGACACTTAGATCATGGGTTGAAGCACTCCTTTCCCTTTACTTGTACCCTTAATATTCCCTGTTGTTCTATATTACTGCAAGTATAAACTTTCTCAAGCAACATTACAAAAAGTAAGAACTTTGAAAATCTCTGCTCCATTCTTTACCATGCCATTGGGTGAATATTGGGATGGATGACTAACACTAAAAGTATTTTGAAAAGCCATATGGAAAAACATATGGTAGAAGGTTCCTAAAATATGAAAGGGAATTTAAACGGAGTTACTATTTAATGGAGGAGATAATGTCCCAATTATACAGTATATGTTACCAAGTAAAATGCTCAGTACCAGGAATGGGATAGATATCGTTTAGTCATTGTTCAAAGGAGTCTCACATAACTGCCTACCTCAAACTTTACAGGCTATTGACAAGGCTCTCTGTTACCTATACAACAGGACCATAAGTTCCTATTGCTGAAGAGACAATTTATTTAATTCATCAAACATGGAGAAATTTAACTGGTGTGGTGTCCAACTAGAAACTTCTGTCATAATGATAGAAAGTATGATATAAGCTACCAGATAAGAAAAGGAATCACCAATCTCAGCCAGATATGAACCCTGTGACATACAGTAATTACCTTTCTAGAAAATATACTGGTAAAATAGTGGCACAAATGTTATGACAATAACCAAGTACCATTAAAATTAGATTTAAGGACTACTCTATAAGATAGAACCACACCTGACCCTGGAGGATTTTTTTGTTTTTATTACTTAATTAATTTTTCCCAGCCTGATCACATTTTCCCCTTTCTCTCTCCTCTCATCCCAGTTCCTGCCTCCAACCTCCCCTCTTGTTCCCACATCCACTCATCCTCCACTCTCTTCCAAAAAGTGCAGGCCTTCCGTGTATATCAGTCAGCAAAATTATATCAAGTTGCAATAAGACTAAATACCTCCTGTCCTATTAAGGCTGGACGAAGCAACCCAGTAGGAGAAAAGGGTCCTATGAAGGTCACAGTGTCAGAGACAGCCCCTGCTCCCACTGTTAGGAGTCCCACATGAAGACCAAGCTACACAACTGTAACATATTTGTAGAGAACCTAGGTCAATTGCAAGCTTTTTGTTTGGTGGTTCAGTGTCCATGATCCCCTATGAGCACATTTCAGGTGATTTTGTGGATTTTCATGTGATGACCTTGACCCCTCTGGCTCCCATAATCTGTCCTCCTGCTTTTCCACAAGATTCCCTGAGTGCTGCCTAATGCTTGCTTATGGCTCTCTATATATGTTGCCATCAGAAGCCTCTCTGATGACAATTGGGCTAGGTAACAATCTAGGAGAATAACAAAATATCATTAGGGATCAGTTCACTGACATTTTTGTTTGCCAGTCATGGGTGGTTCCATTCTAGGTCTCTGGACCATCCTGCTTCTGTGTCTGACAATCAGAATTGAGCTCCCTCTCATGGTATGGGTCTCAAGCTAGATTAGTCATTGGTTGGCCACTCTCATAATTTCGGCACCACCTTTACCCCAACATATCTTGTCAACAGAGAAAATTGTAAGTCAGAGGTTATGTGGCCGGCTTGAGGTCCAAATCCCTCCCCTGAAAGTCTTACCCGGTTATAGGAGATGGCTTGTTCAGGCTCCCGATACACCGTTGAAAGGATCACCCTCACAAGTTTCTGGGAGTTTCTATTGATCTAGGTCTCTATCTCATGCCAGAAATTTCCCCTGATTCCAGTTACCTTTCTCAGTATTTTCTCCTTTCATCGTTCCAGCACCTGTTCCCTCCTATTCCTGTGCCCACCCCACCTTTCACCTGTGATACCAATTTTGTTTTCCCTTCATAATGTGTTTCAAGTTTCACTCCTTGGGCTCTCCTTATTACTTAGTTCTTTGGGTCTGTGGATTTTAGCATAGTTATCCTTTAGTTTACAGATAGTAATAAACTATAAGTGAGTACATGTCATATTTGTCCTTCTGAGTCTAATTTATCTCACTAATATTTTCTAGTACCATCAACTTGTTGGCAAATTTCCTGATTTCATTGTTTTTAACAGCTGAGTAATTCCCTGTTGTGTAAATATACCACATTTTTTATCCATTCTTTGGTTTATGGACATCTAGTTTTTTTCTGGTTTCTCACTATTACAAATAAAACTGCTATGAACATAGTTGAGCAAGTGTACTTGTGGTATGGTAGAGCATCCTTTGGGTATATGCCCAGAGGTGGTATACCTGGGTCTTGAGGTAGGTCAATTACCAGCTTTCTGAAAAACTGTCATGTTTATTTCCAACATGGCTGTACAAGTTTGTACTCCCACCAGCAATGAAGGAGTGTTCCCTTTGCTTCATATCCTCACCAGCATGAGCTGTCACTTGTGTTTTCTATCTTAGCTGTTCTGAGAGATATAAGATGGACTCTCAGGGTCCTTTGATTTGCATTTCCCTGATGGCTAAGGATGTTGAGCATTTCTTTAAGTGTTTCTTGACTATTTGAAATTTCTTTGTTGAGAATTCTGTTTAGGTTTTACCCCATTTTTAGTTAGATGAATCAGCTTTTTGATGTCCAGTTTCTTAATATCTTTATATATTTTGAAAATCAGCCTTTTGCCATATGTAGGGTTGGTGAAGATCTTTTCTCATTCTGTAGGCTAGCTTTTTTGGCCTTTTGACTGTACCTTTGCCTTACAGAAGCTTTTCAGTTTTATGAGGTCTCATTAATTAATTGTCAGTTGTAGTGTCTGTGCTATTGGTGTTCTGTTCAGGAAGTTTCCTACTGTGTGAATGTGTTCAAGACTATTCCCTACTTTCCCTTCTATCAAAATAAGTGTATCTAGATGAAACCTTAGACTTACAAATATAAGATAGACAGAATATATTCTTTAATTTTGCCAAATACAAATAAACTAGATATAAATAGACTAGATATTGTAACTGTAATTCTTGCTTGATAATTATTCTGTTGTATGTAATTTTACTATGCTAAAGTTAAAAGCTTCCCTTTTGAAAAAAAGAAAAGGGGAAGTGGTGAGAATGCTGTGAATGTGCTGCTCTGATTGATTGATAAATAAATCACTGATTGGCCAGTAGCCAGGCAGGAAGTATACTGTAGGCGGGATAAGCAGAGAGGAGAATTCTGGGAAGTGAAAGGCTGAGTCAGAAGATGCTGCCAGCCGCCACCACCATGAGAAATAAGATGTAAAGATACCGGTAAGCCACAAGACACATGGCAAGGTATAGATTTATAGAAATAGGTTAATTTAATATATAAGAACTAGATAACAAGAAGCCTGCCATGGCCATACAGTTTATAAGTAATATCAGTCTCAGTGTGTTTACTTAGGTCTGAGAAGCTGTGGGTCCAGGTGGGACTGGAGATAAATCCTGCTACATCTAGATTTATAATGAGGTCTTCAATCCACTTGTATTTTAAGTTTTCTGCAGGGTGATAGATATGGACCTATTTTCAGTCTTCTACATGCTTCTGCATGCTTTTACATCCAGTTAGGCCAACATTATTTGAGGAAGACGCATTCTTTTTTCCATTGTATATTTCTGTCACCTTTGTCAAAAATTATGTGTCCATAAATATGTGTACTCATGTCTTGGTCTTTGATTTATTTCCATTGAACAACCTTTCTGTTTTATGCCAATACCATGTGATTTTTTTATTACTATTGTTCTGTAGTACAGCTTGAAATCAAGGATAGTGATGCTTCTAGAAGTTCTTTTATTTTACAGGATTGTTTTAGCTGTCTTGGCTTTTTTATTTTTTTATTTTTATATCTTTTCTGTTTATTACACTTATGGTCCTGCATAATAAATTGAGTATTGTTCTTTCAACATCTGTAAATTATTGTATTAGAAAGTTGATGGGAATTATGTTGGATCTGTAAATACCTTTTGGTAAGATGGCCATTTTTAATATGCTAATCCTACCAGTCCATGAGCATGGATTATCTTTCCATCTTCTAATAGTTTCTTCAATTTCTTTCTACAAAGACTTGAAGCACTTACCATGTAGGTCTTTCACTTGCTTTGTTAGCATTACACTTAAGATATTTGCTGTGGGATGGTCTGTATGTCAAATGTGTTGCTGATTGGTCAATAAATAAATCACTGATTGGCCAGTGGCCAGGCAGGAAGTATAGGCGGGACAAACAGAGAGGAGAATTGCGAGAACAGGAAGCTAGATGGGGGAGACACTGCCAGCCGCCACCATGACAAGCCGCATATGAAGATCCGGTAAGCCACAAGCCATGTGGCAAAGTATAAATTTATGGAAATGGATTAATTTAAGCTATAAGAAATAGCTAGCAAGAAGCCTGCCACGGCCATACAGTTTGTAACCAATATAAGTCTCTGTGTTTATTTGGTTGGGTCTGAGCAGCTGTGGGACTGGCGGGTGACAAAGATTTGTCCTGACTGTGGGCCAGGCAGGGAAACTCTAGCTACAAATGGCGTCCAACGTGGTGGCAAGAGTTTCCACCTAAAAACTAAAAAAAAGATTCTAAAACGGAGCTCAAAACAGTTCCTAGTTGTCTCTTTCAAGCTAATGGCAGCCTGCATGTTTGAGCTACTATGGCGGGTTCCTGGCGTGCATGCTCGACTTGCAGTGTGGCAGGAATGAGGCCTCTGCAAGTGACACATTAAGCTGTGTGGTGGATTTAGCCTTTGCTAGTACAAAACAAAACAAAACAAAACAACAAAAAAAGAGGTTTCTGGGCTACACGCTGCTTTGATAGAAGCATAGACCCACTATTTCTGAGAGTTGATGGCTCCCAGAGCTGGCAGAAAACGTACTACCGCCATGTTGGGAAGCTGAAGTGGGCGGAACCAGCAGCCACAGCGCCAGCACTGTTTCAGGCTTAGAAGGCTGCAGTTTAAAGCAATAGGCTCAAGCTAATATAAAAAAATAAGCCACGTAAAGATGGCTACCACACAGAGAATCTGGATTATGTTCTCTTTGATATTCGTAACTGAAGAAAAACATTTGATTACAAAAGCTGTTGAGTTATGCCAAAATGTATATTTTAAAGGTACCTTGACTTCAAAATTTGGATATAAGGATATGTTGCTTTGGAAAGGAGGCTCTGCTTTTGTTTCCACAGAAAGCCAGAGGCTATGGATTCATTCCAGATTAAGATACATTAGGTTTGACCAGCCAAGACCACCTGAAAGGTCTCCGATGACACCATGACCCAGATGATCCAACATCCAGAACCATTTCAAGGCAACTGGCTCAGACGATACACCCTCATGGACTACTCCATAATCCTAAAATATTCTTTATGTCCCCATAAGATACAGCGCCCCCCTCCAGCAGGAAGTAGTAAGAGAAGCTACGCCCAAATTCCCAAATATACCAAGCTGACTTTGGAGATATGTAAAGGGTAAAACCTTCCTTTTTAAGAAAGAAAAGGGGAAGTGCTGTGGGATGGTCTGTATGTCAAATGTGTTGCTGATTGGTCAATAAATAAATCACTGATTGGCCAGTGGCCAGGCAGGAAGTATAGGCGGGACAAACAGAGAGGAGAATTGCGAGAACAGGAAGCTAGATGGGGGAGACACTGCCAGCCGCCACCATGACAAGCCGCATATGAAGATCCCGGTAAGCCACAAGCCATGTGGCAAGGTATAGATTTATGGAAATGGATTAATTTAAGCTATAAGAATAGCTAGCAAGAAGCCTGCCACGGCCATACAGTTTGTAACCAATATAAGTCTCTGTGTTTATTTGGTTGGGTCTGAGCAGCTGTGGGACTGGCGGGTGACAAAGATTTGTCCTGACTGTGGGCCAGGCAGGGAAACTCTAGCTACAGATATTCATAATTCTTCTGGCTATTATGAATAATGTTGCTTCCATTATTTCTTTCTCAGGCCTGTTACCAATTGTGTATAGAAGGGCTACTGATTTTGTTGAGTTTATTTTCTATCCAGCCAATTTGTTGAAGGTTTTTATCAGCTATAGGATTTCTGTGGTAGAATATTTCAGGTCACTTATGCATAATATCTTATCATCTACAAATAGTGATATCTCTAATTTCTTAATGAAGGCACTTAGTGAGATGATCTCCTCTTAGTACCATATTATCTGTGTTCCATCAGTGTGGGTATCTTGTGCATTGATTTTCATTAAATCCTAGGAAATCTTTAGTTTCTTTATTTCTTCCTTGACCCAGTGGTGATTCAGTAGAGACTTGTTCAGTTTCCATGATTTTGTAGGCTTTCTGTTTCTGTTGTTGAAATCTAACTTCCGTCTGTGGTGGTCTGGTTCGTATTAACACAGAGAACCACAACTGGAAAGTATGCAGACTTGAGAACTCAGCCCTATAAGGAATAGCTTCATTAAATCCCTCCCCTCATGGTTCAGGAGTCTATGTATTAAAGGAGGCAAAAAAGATTACAAGGGCCAGAGGTGGTAGGTGGTGACAGTGAAACAGTGTCCTCCAGGCACAATACAGCTGATACACATATCAACTCATACTTCATGCAGAAGAACTGACTATTTCAAGCTAGTTAAAGTCCCAGTGCCCCAACCAAGAACCTATTTGCAATCAGTAACTACTAGGAGAGAAAAATAAAATTTTCTCCAAAGGATAGCACTGACTAGATCAACTATATCCATGAAAGATCCTATGATTAGGAACAATTGACCAATACAAAATGGACTTCTTTTTCCTGATGTATATGCGTGTTTGTATGCATGTTTTTTATTTGTTATTGTTTTTTTTGTTTTCACTTTTGTTTTTTTATTACTATTTGTGTTATTGTTTTTAGAAAATAAACTGAAGTTGTGTGCATAGAGATGTGGGATGTTTCTAGGAGGACTTCAGAAGTCCTATTTTGGTAAACAAAAATATAATCCAAATATATTGTATGAAAAATTTTAAATTTTTTTTTACTTTTGACATTATAATATAATAAGAATATTACTCCCTTCCCTTTCTTCCCTCCAAACTCTGTCATATACCCCTCTTTATTCTTTTCCAAATTCATGGCCTCTTTTTCATTGAATGTTGTGATATATATATATATATATATATATATATATATATATATATATGCATATATATTCCCAAATATATAAGTACAGTTATTTATATACATATTATATATTTTAATTACATATATATGTATATATGTATATATATTTTAAGTGTTGACCATCTGGTAAAGGATAACCAATTGGTGTGTTCTTCCCTGGGGAAAACTATTTCATCTACTATCAGTATTACTTAATTGCCTATAGTTCTTTGTGTAAGGTTGAGGTTTTGTGGATTTCCCCCATCAACTTTAACATGTCTGCTTTTGATCTTTTTATCTGCTGCTTAAGCAGCCTTATTACTGAGACTTTTGGTGTAGCTTCTCATACTCCTAGGGAACACAATTTCTCAAAAAACCTCTTAATCCTCTTGATCCTACAGTCTTTTCACCCCATCTTCCACAATGATACTTGAGCCTTAAGTTTTGAAATTTTGCTGGAGATGTATCTTGGATCTGGAATCCTCACCTATGTGTTTTGATTGGTTGTGGTTTTCTCTAATGGTCTTGTCTGTTGTGAAAGGAATTGTCCTTAATAAGAGTTAGGGACTACACTTAGCTGTGGGTATGAGTACAAATGTTTAGAATGTAGTTAAGGATTGTGCTAGTTTACCAAACTGGCAGGCTTAGGTTCTCTTCCACAATCCATGACTTCAATACCCCTGAGAGTTGACTAGGTTTCTAGTATAAGGTATGACTTCCCTATTTTTGAATGAGGCTTATTACAAAATTAGAGAGCCATTGGTTGCTGCCAACATATATGTTTCACTGCTGTACCCTTAGTGTTATTGTGCCATGTTGGTCCTTGTTGGGGTTCATAACCATCATAATGGGATAAGACTCTCAGTTGCTTCCCTACTTTGTAAGCTTGAATGATGCCTTCTGGTACTGTGAAAGCTTGTCCTCAGAGAGGAAGATTTCAGGTCCCTTCCAGCTCCCTTCCAGCTCAGAGGCTTCTAAACATTGATGTCTACATAAATAGGGACTTGTCTTCCACCAATGGGGAACAGCCAAGTGCAACAAATAGTCTATAATGTTTTAGGAGCCTCATGGACCAATCCTAAACAACTCAAAAAGGGGGATTTTCTTGCATAGTCCTGTGGGTTTTGATAGATGGTCTTTTGTCTGGAGAGGGAGAGTCAACCGTAAGTGAATATTTTTAAAAACATATATATATTCATAAATTGACTTAGATGTATTATAAGTATTTTTAGGTAGATACTTAATAGTATGATTTCTTATAATGATTTCTGATATTCTTATGATTATTTTACCCTCTCCTCTCCTTCTTTATTTATCTCTCCCTAATTGGATGCTCCCCAGCTTCCCATTTCTCCAATTTGATAAATGTACCTGGATATACTCCTCTCTATTGTTTCTTCCTACCCCAACACTAGGTCCTTTTTAACTTCCCTGATTTTTGCTGTTATTCCACAATATGTACACACATCAGTAGACTTAGAGCTAGAGGCCTCAGGTGAGAGAGAACATGTAATGCTTTCCAAGTCTGCATTTCCTTACTCAGTATGATGTTTTTCTAGTTCCATCCACTTACATGCAAATTTCATTATTCCATTTTTTTACAGCTCAATAGTATTCTGCAGTGTTTATGTACTTTGTTTTCATTATCAATTCATTAGTTGTAGAACCTTCAGATTGCTTCCATTCTTTAGCTATTATGAACAGAACAGCAATGAAGAGGACTGAGCAAGGATCTGTGGAGTAGTAGTCTTTGGGGTGTATGTCAAGGACTGGTATACTTGGGTCAAATAATTTTTATCATTTTGATAATTATCTATATTAACTTCTAGAGTACTTGCAACAATTTGCAATCCCACTGAGAAAGAATACGGATTCCTTTTTCTCACATCTCTTGCAGCATTTGTTATTGGCTATTTTTTGTTCATCTTTGCCATAATGATTTGTATAAGGTAAAATCTCTAAGTTATTTTGATTTGCAATTCCCTAATGGCTAGGCACAATGAACATTTTAAAAGCTATTTCCTAGCCATTATTTTTGATCTTTTAAGAGCTCTTTGTTCAGGTCCCAGGTCCATTTTTTAATTTGGATCATTTTGTTTTTTGTTTTTTTTTTCCTTGATGTATTCTGAATATTGACTGCCTGTCAGATGTATAGTTGGCAAAGATTCTCTCTAAATTGGTAGGTTTCCTCTTCACCTGTTTGTTTATTTAGCTGTATATAAGCTTTTTAATTTTATAAACTTCCACCTGTCAATTCTTGGCCTTAATTCCTGAGCAAATGGATTTCTATTTGGAAAATCCTTTCTTTTTTTTTAAATTTTTTTAATTTTTATTTTGCAATACAATTCAGTTCTACATATCGGCCATGGATTCCCTTGTTCTCCCCCCTCCCGCCCCCCTCACCTTCCCCCCAGCCCACCCCCTATTCCCACCTCCTCCAAGGCAAAGCCTCCCTCGCGGACTGAGATCAACCTGGTAGACTCAGTCCAGGTAGGTCCAGTCCCCTCCTCCCAGGCCGAGTCCTTTCTTACACCTGTATCATGCAGTGTGCCTATGGTTTCTTCTAAAAGTAGATTTTGTGAATGATTATAGATATGGATCTATGTTCATACTTCTACATGTGTACATCCAGTTTTCTCACCACTATTGTTGAAGATACTTTTGATTTCTCGCTGCTAATGATTTCAATATCTTTGTCAAATATTAAGTAGCTAAATTTATATATACTCATGTTTGGGCCTATTTTATATAGAAATACAATAGACCCAGGAGAGCAAAAACAATTCTGAACAGAGAAAGCAAGCAAATAAATACAAGAACCTGCTAGAAGTATCACCATCTCTAATTCCACTTTATTTTACAGAGCTCTAGTGTGCAATTGGTGTAGAACTGCCATAAAAACAGACTCACTGATCTATGGAATAGAATTAAAGCTTTAGTACCATGTAAATATTTAATACCATGTAAACTACATTATGAGTCTCTTGATAAGAATAGTTAGCTTACAGGAAATTCAAAAATAGTTTTTTTGTTTTTTTAAAATAATATTTGTATTTATTCTTTAAAAGTTTCATATATGTGTACAGTGTATCTTGATCATATCCACACCTGCTCTTCACTCAAACTCCGCCAATTCCTTTCAACACATTTCAATAATTTTTAATGGCTATTTCATTTACATTTTCCTTAAAAGATATACTAAATAGCTTATGTTTTCCATTTTATGATAAGTCCTAAATATTAAGACATATATTCCTGTTCAAATGGGATAGTATTCATAAATGCCTATTATCTTTTTCTAATAAGCTTTACTCCCATTTGTTCATAAAATTACTCAAGATTAGACAAATTAACATGGTTACCTTATGTATATAATACTCACTTTCTTAACCTCTTTTAAAAATTTCTACTCATTTCTCTTAATAGGCAGCCACAATTTACATTTTAATGAAAATCCATCCTGATCTCTTCTGATTCTATCAAGAATATTTAAGTACAATTTACATATATCTATGGGGAAAATGAAAATCTCAGCTCAGAATGTTAGATAGTAAGGGAATTAATCAATGTGATTCCTCAGAGCTAGTACAGACACAAAATGCTGAAGGTCTCCATTAGTTAAAATTTAATTATAGCTACCATTTTGAAAGGGATATCAGTTAACCTTCTGACCTATCACTGCCTAGCATCTGCCTGCTCTGCATTAAATTGGTGATATGTTTATATTACAAAAATCATCATAAAATTTATTTTTTAATTTAAATTTCATTAAATCTTTTTAAATTAATTTGTATATTTTGAATACAAAAAAGCTAATGTTTTTTCTTATACTAGAATTTAATCTTGTAAACAATTTTCAGTAATATTTGGCATAGTAAAATAATGTTGACCCAAATACCAAGAGTTTGAAGTTAATTAGTAACCTGAAAGCTAATGGATAACTCGACTACTGGAAAGCATAGAATGCATTGGCTTACATTGTGGTCAGCCACCGGCTAAAAACAGGATCTCTACTAACAAGATTCTTCATTGTGAAGAGTGACTTAAAAGATACACAAAATTCCTATTGTCATTCTCTTTTTGACGGTATTATCTGGTGCCTTAATTTAACAAATTCTTGCCTTAGATCTTTTCTAAAATGTCTTGAAATGTTGTGAAATGACATGCCTACTTCATCGGCTAATATGATCAATCAACATGAATCTATTAAATGGGTAACAGAATTTATTAAGCTATAAATTGAAGCAATACACTCATGATTACAGAATGGAGTAGACAGCAGAGTTCGTCATCTGATCTGACCAGGGGCAAATCCACCTTGCAGGCTAGAGCATGGAGCAGAGGCATGTGACCCTTCTCCAACTCCTTATCAGAGGTTATATACAATGGCAGGAAGCACTGCCTCCTTGAGAATGTATAGCCCAAGGTCATAGACAGAGCAAATGCCACTACATTTCCCCTTTTTGTCTAAATAAGAAGGTTCTAATCTTTTTTTCCTCCTTTTTTAAAATTTTTAAAATTACACTCATGATATTCATTAATTACACTCATGATATTAATCACATTTGTGGTATTCATAGATTACATTTGCAGTATTCAATCAATTATATATATATTTTTATATATATATATAAATTTTAAATTCCAAATTTCATTTATTGAAGGAGGGAGGAGGTTTTAAATATAGGCTTACAGCACAATGGGAGAACCCCAGAGGGCAGAAGTTCGCTATTGATGTTTTACAGTCTTGCATCTAAACTGTTAATGCCCATTATTCAGGATACACAGACAAGGAACTTCCTTTAAGCATTCAGGAGGGTGGAGCCTGGCAGGAAATTAGCATAGGGAGGATATCAAGGTCAAGATCCTCAAGCAAGGCAACAGTTACCCAAAACGGGGGCCAGGGACTTACAGGTCCCCCTTTTATTAAATAATGAGCTTCTGACTTGGGTTATGTGGGACATCAGCAGGTCACCTTACCTGGGACCTGTCCAGGCTCCACAGGTGCTCTGTCTTAGGTTGGTGAGTGCCCCCCAGGTGTTACCCGTCTGTGAATACTCATTATCATACAGGCTCAATCATATGTGAGCTACAGAGTTAACTGCTGCCAAAGATCTCAAAGTGGCACTGGGCTTGCAATCTGTGTGTTGACACAGAAAAGACCAACAGAGGTCCTATCTCACCCATAGCCAGTAGGCTAAAGGCAACTGAGCCATTCCCTTCCTTAACGAGCCATACTGTACATTGGAGTCCTTGTAAGATACTATTTCAAAAGCAACTGAAACTTGATATGAAGATTTGTGCCTAGTTTTATTGCATCTCAATATGCTATGTTCATTTTTCTATACCTGGGAGACATGGTCTTTCCTGAAGGGAAAGGGAGGAGCAATGGATCTTGGAGGATGGGGAAGAGAGGAGGGAAAATGAAAGGAAGTTAGGGAGGGGAGAATATGGTTGGGGTGTATTTTATGAGAGCACAAATAAAAAGAAAAATAATAATATAGCTATGCTTTTCAGTGCAGTTTGATGTATATAATTGTAGACAAAAATTATAGAAATGTGTATTTCAATATAAGTTTGAACTTTCAAGTGGTAACAGCTATTTACACTGATGTATACCATCACGGAAAAACAGAGGCTATAAAAGCATTTGGTGATGTTGCCTAAGAGGAACACATTCATGATTGGGTTATACTGGGTGACTTCCATGTCTCTTGCAAATCTAATGTTCTATAACAGGAACTGGATTTTTAATGAAATAAATATATTTTAAAACAAGCAAACAGTAACAACATCAATAACAAAGATTAAAGTGATATCTGCCAGTAAACTAGGAAGGCTATTTACAGATTTTCTCTTCTCTCTCTGTTCCCACAGATACAATTCTCCAGTCTCATCCTCAGCTCGGCAGCAGAAAATAGGTGAAAACCTTCCTTGTCAACTTCCCTGCTCCCATCTTCTGTGGATCCCACAGATTCATCCCTTTTAATCTTCCACCCCACACATTTTACTTTGTCCTAGACTGCAACCCCAGTAGACACCCCCTGCTAACTAAAGGCTACTCTTCCAAGGACAACAAGTAGGCTGTTGGTAGATTCACAGCTTTTATTGCTTCTGAGATCTAATCCCATTAGTCTCACCTCAAGCTCTGTTGCAGGAAACCCACTGTGATCTCCCTTTCCTCTCTGCACCTGTACCTTAAGGACCACAAAGATCTTCTCCTCCAACATCCTTTTCCCTACTCATCCCAGAATCTCATCATCAAATATCAGCAGGCATTCCCTGGGAACACACCAGCTGAGAAGACCCAGGAACCAGGTAACACAGAGCCAACACACTTTTCATAACCATGAAATAAAACAGAAACCAAGAGGGAAAAAAACTCCCACCCAACAAAGACAAACCCAGAAATCAGCACCTAGATTTAAAATCACCACAAACTCAGATGCTTAAACACCAGAATAAAAACAAAATGAATAACAACCAGGGCAAGATGTCTCCATTAGAGCCCAGCTACCATAACAGCAGGCCATGAATATTCCATCAGAGCTGAAGCACAAGAAAAAGACATTAAAACCAACTATACTATGATAATACAGGTCTTTAAAGAGGAAATTAATAAATATCCTAAAGAAATTCAGCAAAAGACCAAAAATTGGAGGAAATAGATAATTCTCTTAAAGAAAGCTAAGAAAACACAAACCATTGAAGGAAATGAATAAGACTGTTGAACAGATGAAAATGGAAATAGAAGCAATAATGAAGACACAGACTGAGGGAATTCTGAAAATGAAAAAAAAATTATGAATTTGAGTAGGAACTACAGAGGCAAGATTCACCAACAAAATATAAGAGATGAAATAGAGAATATCAGGTATTGAAGATACATAGAAGAATAGAAACATCAGTCAAAGAAAAAGTTAAATCTAAAACTATCCTGTCACAAAACATTGTGAAAATGAAAGACCTAATGAAAATGAAAAGAAAATCTAAGAATAATGCATTACTAAAATAGAAAAAATGAGAAAAACCCATCTCAAAAGCCCAGAAACTATTTTTAACAAACTCATAAAGAAAACTTTTGTAACCTAGAGAAGAAGATGTGTATAAAAATACATGAAGCATACAAAATGACAAATAGATTGAAACAGAAAAGAAAGTCCATTTGGCAAATAATAATCAAAATACTAAATATATAGAACAACAAAAAAAGAATACTTAAAGCTAGAAGAGAAAATGATCAAGTCACATATGAGGCAGAGCATTTAAATGTGAGTTGTTAAGGGAGACTCTAAATGCTGGAAGGGCCTGGTTGAATGTGCTACAGATTCTAAGAGAACACAGATGCCAACCCAGACAACTATACCCAAAGCTTTTCATTTCCATCGATGGAGAAAATAAGATGATGCATGATAAATACCAAATTTAAATAAGAACTATCTACAAATCTAACCCTATAAAAGTTATTAGAAGGCAAACTGCAACCTAAAGTGGTTAAGTATACCTATTAAAACACAGGAAATAAATACTCCCACACCACAATATGAAAAGAAAGGAAAAGCAAACACACACACACACCACATACACACTCAGACAATCACCACCACAAACATGAACAACAACAACAGCTAAATAACAGGAATAAAACATTGGTCATTACTATTTCTCAATATCAAGGTTCTCAGTTTCCCAATAAAAAGACACAGACTAACACAATGGATCCATCCTGCTGCATCTAAGAAGCATACCTCATCACCAAGTATAGACATTACCTTAGGGTAGAAGATTGAAAAAAGATACATCAAGCAAGTGGAAGCAAGTTGATATAGCCATTTTGATATCTAACAAATTTGATTTCAAGTCAAAACTAATCAAAAGGGATGGCAAAGGATACTACATACACATCAAAGGTCAAATCCACCAAGATGACATTTATTTCAATTCTTAACATATATGC
Source organism: Peromyscus eremicus (assembly GCF_949786415.1). Lineage (NCBI taxonomy): Eukaryota > Metazoa > Chordata > Mammalia > Rodentia > Cricetidae > Peromyscus > Peromyscus eremicus. Next base: position 37,378,153 of record NC_081439.1, read on the forward strand.
CCTCCCACACACAAAAAAAGCACCCAAGTTTGTAAAAGAAAGAATTCCACAGCTTAAGTCACATATTGTCCCTCACACAATGATAGTGGTAGACTTCAATCCCACACTCTCACCAATGGACATGTCATCCATACAAAAGCTAAACAGAGAAATACAGGAGCTAATAGATGTTATAAAACAAATGGACCTAACAGGTATTGCAGAACATTTTACTCAAATACAAAAGAATATGCCTTTTACTCTGCACATGATGGAACTTTATACAAAATTCTTCACATACTTGGACACAAAGTCTCTACAGATTAAATAAAATTGAAATAACACCTTATATCCTATTAGAACACATCAAATCAAAGCTAGGAATCAATAAAAGAAAGAACAGAAAGCTTACAAACTCGTGGAAACAGAAAAACATCTCTACTGAATGAAAAAAAGAGAAATACTAGGGAAATAAAGACTTTCTAGAATTCAATGAAAATAAATGTACAAAATGCCCATACTTATATGACATGAGTAAAGGCATTGCAAGAGTACAGTTCATACCACTAAGTGCCAACATGAAAGAAATAGAGATATCTTACACTAAAAAGGTCACCCCATACCTGAAAGCCCTGAAAGAAAAAGAAGTAAGCACACCCAGAAGAGTAGATAGAAATAAATAATCAAATTCAGGGACAAAATCAATAAAATAGAAACAAGGACAACAGTACAAAGAACCAACGAAACAAGAAGTTGGTTCTTTGAGAAAATCAAGAGGATAGACAAACCCTTATTCAAACTAATTAAAATGCAGAGAGAAAATATCCAAAGTGAGAAATAAAAAGGACAAAACAACATACTCCAAGGAAATACAGTTTCATAAGCACATGATTTAAAAGCCTGTATGCCACAAAATTGGAAAATCTAAAAGAAATGGATAATTTTCTCCATAGGTGTTATTTGTCAAAATTAAATCAAGATCAAATGAGCAAATTAAATAGATCTATAATCTTTAATGAAAGAGAAGCAATTCTTACAGGTCTCTGACATAAAAAAGGCCTAGGGCCAGATGGTTTCAGTACAAAATTATAACAGATTTTCAAAGAAGAGTTAATGCCAATACTCCTCAAATTATTCCACAAAAAAGAAACAAAAGGCACATTATTCAGCTCATTTTATGAGGCCACAGTTACCATGATCTCCAAACCACATATAGACTCAAAAAAGAAAGAGAATTACACACCAATTTCCCTGATGAAAATAGATGCAAAAATCCTTAATAAAATAATTGCAAACCAAATCCAAGATCAAATAAAAAAAAAGATTATCCACTATGATCAAGTAGTCTACTTCCCAGAGATGCAGGGATAGTTAAATACATGAAAATTTTCAAAAACGTAATCCACTATATATACAAATTTAAAAAAAATTATCATCTCATTAGATGCAGAAAAGGCCTTTAACAAAATCAAACACCCCTTCATGACATAAATCCAAGAGAGATTAGGGATATAAGAGATATACATAAACATAAGATAAGCAGTTCACAGAAACTCTATACTGAAAATCAAATGTTGAGAAACTCAATATAATGCCACTAAAATTATGAACAAGACAAGGTTGTGCACTCTCTGCATAGGTAAAACAATCCTGAATAATAAAAAAAGTGCTAGAGGTCTCACCATCCTGATTTCAACGTGTGATAGAAAGATATAGTCATAAAAATGTTCTTGTCATAAAAACAAACAACTTGATCAATGGAATTGAATTGTTGACCCAGACCTAAATCCACACCCACAAGCACAAACGATTTCTATAAAGAAGCCAGAAATACACAATGGAAAAAAATACAACATCTTCAACAAATGTTTCTAGTCAACCTGGCTGTCTGTATATAGAAGAATGCAAATAGATTCATACTTATCATCCTGCACAAAACTCAGTTATGAGTGGATCAAAGACCTTAATATGAAATCAGATACACTGACCCTCAGAGAAGAGTAAGTGGGGAATAACCCTGAATTTATTGGTAAAAGAGACTTTCTGAACTGGACACTGATAGTACAGGCAATAAGATCAGGAATTAATAAATGGGACCTCATAAAACTAAGAAGTAGCTGTAAGGCAAAGCATACCCCCATCAAGGAAGAAAATAATCAGATTTTTTAAATGGGGTACAGATATAAACAGAAAATTCTTAATAGAGGAAAGTCAAGTGGTTGCAAAACACATAAAATCCTTAACCATCATGGAAATAAAAATCAAGACTACTTTGAGATTTCATCTTATGCTTGTCAGAAAGGATAAAGTTAATAATACAAGTATGCTGGTGAGGATGTAGAACAAAGGGAATAATCTCCCATTGCTGTTGGGAATGTAAACTTGTACAACTACTATTGAAATCAATATAGCAGCTCTTCAAAAATTTGGCAATTGATCTCTCTCAAGATCCAGCTATACCAGTCTTGAGTATATACCAAACATACACTTGATCCTACCACAAGGACAATTGCTCAACCATGTTCATTGCAGCTCTATTCACAGTAGCCATAAACTAAAAACAATCTAGATGTCCCTCAATGGAAGAATGAAAAAAGAATATGTGGTGTATTTGAAGAGTGAAGTATAATTCAACTATTAGAAAACATTGTGCCGGTGGTGGTAGTGCATGCCTTTAATCCCAGCACTCAGAAGGCAGAGCCAGGTGGATCTCCATGAGTTCAAGGCAAGCCTGGTTTACAGAGCAAGATCCAGCACAGACACCAAATCTGCACAGAGAATCCCTGTCTCAAAAAACCAAAAAATTAAACAAAACCAAAACATATTTACAACTCTTTACAAGCTTACTTATCTATATATCTTACAATCTTATATTCATGAGCAAACTCCATATAACTATCTTATAAACTTATAATCGTAAGGAAACTCTATTAGTACATATCTCTTAGAAGCACTATTTATCAAGTTTATATTTAAGAGGAAACTATATAGAACTATACAGACATCTAGATATTTAAGAGGAAACTCTATAGAACTATACAGACATCTAGAGCTAACTTAGCAAGCATCTAAAAGAGATTTCTTAACATTTAGAAGATATTTCTTAGAACTATTTACCAAACTTATATTAAACTACTAGCAAACATCTAGAAAGAATCTCTTAACAGAACTAATCCATCAAACATCTAGAAGAGACTTTACATTATCTTCCAACAAGACAGAGAATAATTTTCTTTGGACTTTATTTAGAAAATAGAAATAGTGCTGCTGCTAAACAGTACTTTATGCATTCCATATCTTTTATTCAAACTCTATTAAGAGCTATCTCAGTTTACAGTAAGTCCAAAAAGGAAGAGAAGAGGATGAGGGGGAAAACCTCCTAAGGAACATTCTGTTTCTTAATTGCTCAGCTGGCAACTCCACAACAGTCAATTTCCCATCATGAGAAGATAATTGTCTAAGTTAGAGTGTGGTTCAAGACCTGCATCGTTCACCAGGTTCCACTGGATACCAAAAACATTGCTGAAACTTTATCCCAAACTCCTCAGCAGTCTGGATGCCTCCTTATTCTACTATTCCCTGACTGCAAGATGGAACCTTAATATCAGGATATTGGACTAGCTGCTTTTCACTCCAGTTCCTCTAAAGGAGTGTCATTGGAGCTGACATTCCCCTTTTCCACAGCCATCAAAAACTCTCAGACAACTTTCTTCCTTCTTAATTTTTTAAGCTGTATTTGCCAAGAGTTCTTTAAACAATGCTGATGTTTCTGATAGATTTTTATTAGCCCAATATTTCTAGGAAGGTTGTTTGTTCACCAAACTGCTAATGTTCAAAGGAGTCAAGAACCTAGATGTTGTTTCATGAAACATACTTCATTAGCTTACCCTGAGGAAGAACATTTTCAGGATTTAGTATTTTCACTTCATTCATTAGCTTCTCAACTCCTGATGTTATTTTTATTAGCAGCTATGATACACTCTCACCATGAGTTATTTAACTCAGACTGTAGTTGTAGCTTTTCAACCTTTAGTACTTGGTACATTTTTCCTATTCTCACAAACATCAGTACATTTACTAAGCAAGCATTCTAATTTAGCATTGATTTCTTATAGAGAACCTTGAAGCAAAGTGACTCTATTTTATAATATAGTCAGGTTTTCTGGAGTTTGATCCCTATGTACAATGCAGTCACTCCTTTCTGAATACATGCTTTCTTGTTCCATTAGATTTGCAATGGAATCATTCACTGCAGAACTTCTGAATATTCTCATTTGTCCTCTCTAGTATCTCATAACATAACCCAAGTTTTTTTTTATTTTTATTTGTCTGTACATTTTTCCCATGCCTAAAGCAATTTCCCAGTGTAGGAATCCCTTTCCTTTGCTTTCTTGAGGATTTTAAAATGATTTATTGATACACAATGTTTTGCTCGTACAGAAAGAGAATCTGAGAAAGAAAATCTTGAAAGGCTTTTTCAGTTTTTTAAAGAGATATTACATTTTTCCCAAGAAAGCTTTCAGGTTTTGAGAGAAAAAGACCACCAGTTTCCCCAAAACTTCTGGTCTCTAAAGTTTGACTTCATGGCCAAATAGAAACTAATTCTGATGGTAAAGTGTGTCCATACAGTGGCAGCATCTGCAGAGTAAAAAATTTGATTTCACCTGTATCTACCTCAGGGAAAATGATTTCCTCTTCCACTTGGGACTTAAATTAAACTGTACACAGGCCAAAAGCTTTCCTAAGGGAATTGTTTTTTTTTCTAATTTATCCTCTTTAATAGTTTTTTTCTGATTTTTCCCCAGAGTTTATGCTCTTAGACCTAGAGTTGGAAATCAAGGACATAGTTTCTCTGTCTTATTGCTTATCTTATTTTCTTACCCAATATTCCTAATCTACCCTTCTCTGAATTTTTTCTTACACTATATTACTACACTATCTTACATTTTCCTTGATTTTTATAGATAGAATTTTAAGAGAGAGAAAAAGAAAGAATATACCTTCTTCTCAGAACCCCATGGACTCTTCTTTAAAACTGACCACATACTTGGTCACAAAGAGAGATATACCTGTGTAGCAGCCTCACTTGGTTGTCTTTCAGCCCCTTTCACTCCTGAAAATAGATTACCTCTCCCTTAATTTGTATACCCAGACATATACTAACTAATTGCCGGGCTCCTATAACCTCCTTTTGCCAAGTCCTTGGTCCCTGTTCAGGTTCAATTTGAGGGAGATGTGCTCCCTCTTTTTCCCCCAGGGTACCCTTGAGGAGGGAGAAGTGAGAAATACATAGGTAGAAGTATAGAGGAGAGAGAGAGAGTTAGAAACACAGGGTAGCTTGGGAGAGCCAGGGTCAAAACCCACCAGCCCCTTCTGTGTCTACTAAAGGGCTTTTAAAGAAATGCCAAGGTGTGGAGCACAGAAGGGGCTGGTGGGTTTTGACCCCCCAAAAAAGTCCCCTCACCATATAATAATCAAACTATTAAACATACAGAATGAAGAAAGAATATTAAAAACAGCAAAGGAAAAAGGCCAAGTGACTTATACAGGCAGACCCATCAGAAAAACACTTGATTTCTCAATGGAGACCCTGAAAGCTAGAAGGTCCTGGACAGATGCAATGCAAACACTAAGAAACAACAGATGCCAGGAACGACTGCTACACCCAGCAAAACTTTCAGTTACCATAGATGGAGTTACATGAGATATTCCAAGACAAAACCAGATTTAAACAATATCTATCCACAAATCCAGCCCTTTAGAAATCACTATAAGGAAAAAATCCAACTTAAGGAAGTTATATACACCCAGGAAAACACAGACAATAGATAATTCCACAGCAAGAAATCTGAAAGAAGGGAAATATATATACACTACCACCAAAAAAATAACAAGAATTAACAATAACTGGTCATTAATATCCCTAAATATCAATGGTCTCAATTCACCTATAAAAAGACACAGGCTAAAAGAATGGATATGAAAAAAAGATCCATACTTCTGCTGCATATAAGAAACACATCTGAACTGCAAAGACAGACACTACCTCAGAGTAAAAGGTTGAGAAAAGACTTCCTGATCAAATGGACTTAAGAAGCAAGCTGTTATAGCAACCCTAATATCTAACAAAATAGAATTCAAACTAAATTTAATCAAAAGAGATTGAGAAGGACATTACATATTCATCACAGGAGAAATCCATCAAGAAGAAGTCTGAATTCTGAACATTTATGCCCCAAATACAAGGGCACCCACATATGTAAAAGAAATATTACTGGGGGTTAAATTGCACATCAAACCCAACATGCTAGTAGTGGGAGACTTCAACACCCAACTATCACCAATGGACAGGTCTGCCAGACAGAAACTTAACAGAAAAGTAAAGGATCTAACAGTTGTTATGACTCAAATGGACTTAATAGACATCTACAGAACATTTCACTCTAACACAAAAGAATATACCTTCTTCTCAGAACCCCATGGACTCTTCTTTAAAACTGACCACATACTTGGTCACAAAGGAAATCCTAACAGATACAAAAACAATTGGAATAACCTCCTATATTTTATCATACCACCATGGATTAAAGTTAGAATTCAACAACAAAAGAAATTACAGAAAGCCTACAAACTCACAGAAACTGAATAATGCTTAACCAATGGGTCAAGGAAGAAATAAAGACTTCCTAGAATTCAATGAAAATTAATGTACAACATACTCAAACTTATGGGATACTACGAAAGCAATGCTAAGAGGAAAATTCATAGCACTAAATGCACACATAAAGAAGCAGGAGCAATCTCACACTAGTGACTTAACAGCACACCTGAAAGCTCTAGAGCAAAAAGAAGCAAACTCACTCAGGAGGAATAGAGGTGAAGAAATAATCAAATTGAGGACTGAAATCAATAAAATAGAAACAAAGAGAACCATACAAAAAAAAATCAATGGAACAAAGAGTTGGTTCTTTGAAATAACCAACAAGATAGAAACTCTACCCAAATTAACCAAAAGGCAGAGAGAACATCCAAATTCACAAAATCAGAAACAAAAATGGAGACATAATTATAGACAATGAGGAAATCCAGAGAATCATGAAGTCATATTTCAAAAATCTATACACAAAATTGGATTTTATTTTAAAAAATGGACAATTTTTTGGATACGTACTACATACCAAAATTAAATCAAGACCAGATAAACAATTTAAATAGACCTATATACCCTAAGGAAATACAATCATTAAGTCTCCCAACAACAACAACAACAACAAGAAAAAAGCGCCCAGGACCACATGGTTTCAGGATGGAATTCTACCAGAATTTCAAAGAAGAGCTAACACCAATACTCTTCAAATTGTTCCACACAATAGAAACAGAAGGAATACTGCCAAACTCTTTTTAAGAGGCTACAGTTACCCTGATACTCTAACTACACAAAGATGTAACAAACAAACGGAAGTACTGACCAATTTTCCCCCTGATCATTGATGCAAAAATACTCAATAATATACTGGCAAACTGAATCCAAGAACACATAAAAAATCATTCAACATAATCAAGTAGGCTTCATCCCAGAGTTGTATGTAATATACCATATAAACAAGCTGAAAGAAAATAGCCACATGATCATCTCATTAGATGCTGAAAAAGCCTTAAACAAAATCCAACACCTGTTCATGATAAAGATCTTAGAGAGATCAGGAATACAAGGAACATACCTAAACATAATAAAGGCAATTAACAACAAGTTTACAGCCAACAATAAATTAAATGGAGAGAAACTTAATAGTATACATAAGTGATCCCAAAAATTCTACCAGGGAACGCCTACAGCTGATAAACACCTTCATCAATGGGGCAGGATATAAGATTCAGCTCTCTTATATAAAAATGATAAATGGGCCGAGAAAGAAATCAGAGAAACATCACCCTTTACAATAGCCAAAAATAATATAAAATACCTTGGGGTAACTCTAACCAAACAAGTGAAAGACCTGTATGACAAGAACTTTAAGTTTTTGAAGAAGATATCATAAAATGGAAAGATCTCCATGCTCATGGAGAAGTAGAACCAACATAATAAAAAGTAACAATCTTACCAAAAGCATTCTACAGATTCAATGCAATCCCCATCAAAATCCCAGTGCAATTTTTCACTGACCTTAAAAGAACAATACTCAACTTCATATGGAAAAATAAAATCTCAGGATAGCTAAAACAATCCTTTACAATAAAGCAACTTTTGGAGGCATCACCATCCCTGACCTCAAGCTCCACTATAGAGCTGTAGTAATAAAAACAGCCTGGTGCTGGCATAAAAACTGACATGTGGATCGATGGAATTGAATTGAAGACCCTGACATTGATCTGCACACCTCTGAACACCTGGTTTTTGACAAAGAAGCCAAAACTGTACAGTGGAAAAAGAAAGCATCTTCAACAAATGGTGCTGGCATAACTGGATGTCAACATGTAGAAGATTGCAAATAGATCCATATCTATTCCATGTACAAAACTCAAGTCCAAATGGATCAAAGATCTCAACATAAATCCAGTTACACTGAACCTGATAGAAGAGAAATCAGGAAGTAGCCTTGAACTTATTGGCACAGGAGACCACTTCATAAATATAACACCAGTAGCAGACACTGAGAGCAAATATTAATAAATGAGACCTCCTGAAACTGAGAAGCTTCTCTAAGGTAAGGGACACAGTAAATAACAAAATGACACTCTACAGAATGGGAAAAGATCTTACCAGCCCCACTTCTGACAGAGAATCTCCAAAATACATAAGGAAATAAAGAAATTAGACATGAAAATACCAAACAATCCAATTAAAAAATGGGCTACAGAGCTAAACAGAATTCTCAACAGAAAAATTTCAAATGGCTGAAAAGCATTTAAGGAATCACTCAACATCGTTAGCCATCAGAGAAATGCAAATCAAAATGACTCTGAGATATCATCTTACACCTGTCAGAATGGTTAAGATCAAAAACACTGATAACAGCTTATGTTGGAGAGGATGTGGAGCAAGGGGAATACTAAACCACTGTTGGTGGGAGTGCAAAGTCTACAGCTACTTTGGAAATTACTGTGGTGGTTTCTCCGAAAATTGGGAATCAATCTACCTCAAGACCCAATGGTACCACTTTTGGACATATACTGTAAGGAATGCTCAATCATGCCACAAGGACACTTGCTCAATTATGTTCATAGCAGCATTATTCACAATAGCCAGAACCTGGAAACAACCTAGATGGCCCTCAATTGAAGAAAAAATAAAGAAAACGTGGTTCATATACACAGTGGAGTATACTCAGCATTAAAACACAATGACAACATGAAATTTGCAAACAAATGTGTGGAACTAGAAATTATCATTCTGAGTAAGGTAACCCAGACTCAGAAAGACAAACATGATATGTACTTACTCATAACTGGGTACTAGATGAAAAGAAAAGGATAACCAGACTACAACCCACAGCTCCAGAAAAACTAGCTAACAAGGAGGCCTGTAAGAGGGATTCATAGATAGCCCTTGGAATGGGAAATAGATGAGATCTCCTGAGCAACCTGGGGGCGAGTGGGGGCAATGCAGGGTAGGGGATGGGGGATGAGAACATAAGGGAATGGGATGGTTGAGCTGTAACGGGGATGGAGTGGGAGAGCAATGAAAGAGGTATCTTGATAGAGGGAGACATATTCTGGATAAGAAAATACCTGGTGCTAGGGATGTTCTCAGGAATCCACAAAGATGACCCCAGTTTAGACTACTGGCAATAGTGGAGAGGGTGCCTGAGCGGGCCTACCTGGTAATCAGATTGGTGAATACCCTAACTGTCATCATAGTGCCTTCATCTAGTATCTGATGGAAGCAGATGCAGAGATCCATAGCCAAGCACCAGGACAAGCTCCAGGAGTCCAATCAAAGAGAAGGAAGAGGGATTCTATGAGTAAGGGGCATCAAGATCATGATGGGGAAACCTACAGAGACAACCAAACCAAACTAGTGAGAACTCATGAAATTTAGACCAACAGCTGAGGAGCCTGCAAGGTACTAGACTAGGCCCTCTGCATAAGCAAAACAGTTGTGTAGCTTGGTCTGTTTAATGAGCCTCTGGCAGTGGGATCAGGATCTATCCCTAGTGCATGAGCTGGCTTTTTGGAGCCCATTACCTATGGTGGAACAGCTTTCTCAGCCTTGATGCAGTGGGTAGGGGCTTAGACTTGCCTCAACTGAATATACTAAGCTCTGCTGACTCCCCATGGGAGGCCTTACCTTTTTGGAGAAGGAGGTTGAGGGTGGGTTGTGGGGGGAGGAGGAATGAGATGGGGATCTGTGGTTGGTATGTAAAATGAATAAAAATTTTCTTAATAATTAAAAAAATAATAGATTCACCATATGTTCTAGCTATTGGATTCTTTGGTATATACCTGAAGGAAATGAAGTCAGCAGAGATATCTGCCATATCTGTGTTCATTTTGTCATTATTACCAACTAACAGGATATGGAATCAGCTGGGGTACCCATAAAGAGATGATATAATAATATTCATCCATAAAGAAGAGTGCCATTCTGACATTTACAAAAAATGGATGTGACTGAAAAGCATTAGTGAAAAAAACATATACAAAACAAGAAGTATGCATTCTCTCTCTTATATGAAAATTTTTAAGTCATCTTAAATATAGAATAATGATTTATAGAAATTGGAATGGATTAGGTGGACAAAGGGGAAAGGCTTGAGTGCATTTGTGAAAATACAATGCTGATTTCAATTAATATGTAAAATAAATGCCTATTAATCAAAAGTAAAATAATTGCTAAAAATTTCTAAACATGCATGGAATGGAATATGCCAAAGTTATAAAAATCATTGATTTCTAAAACACTCAGCAACAATGACTCTCAAAGGCTTTGTGCCAAATAAAATTTACTAGATGGACAAAATATTGACATTACATATAATTTGACTTATACAGAATTTTGGAAAAGTAACTACATAGACACAATAAAGAGAAAAATTAGATTTGCCATTGGCTTCAGAGATAAAGACTTGGGGATGAAAAATACAAGAGAATCTAGGATTCATGGAAATCTTATGTCTTATGTCTGGCGATTGTTATATAAACATATGGATTTATCAAATTCTTAGAAATTACTCCAAAACTCCTAACTTACGCAATGCTTAAAATTTATGGATAACTAAAGTGTTATTTAAAAGATGTGTCTGTAATATCCCAAAACTATAACAAAAGGCTTCGGATTCCTTTTCTCTGGCTTTAGTTTATTTTACTGAGGAAATTGAACCTGACAAACATATACACACACAAAATGCTGGAAAGAAGACAAATGAAAGAACCTTCTTAGTATTGTCAAGGAAAAATAAATCTGTGTAAAGGATAAATGACGACAATCCCCTTGATGTTTCACAAGCATTATTTTGCATGGAGCATCTTTCATTACACCATCATTTCTTTGACAGACAGTATGAGATGACCACCTGTTCATGCGGGAGATGCAGCTCCTTCTGTTTCCAATCTGTCTTTGGTTTCCCACCAGTTCTGAGCAGGATTCCTCCCTACTCAGTCATGGGAATTCTCATTATCTTCCCAATCACTCTAATCGTGGCTGACATACCACATCTTTCTTGAGATGAATTGCTTCAACTTGAGGTGGCCCAGGCTTAGCTCTGGGAATCAGCTGTCCCTTCCCATCTAACAGGCATGAATAGTTTCCTTTGATCACTATACACTCCTCTTGGGAACCTAAGCAGCTGGAGCATGACGTCTCAGATTAACAACCAGAGACTTCAGCCCCATTGCATCCTCATTGGAAGAGTGAAGATACTGGAACAACTAACTTGGTTGTTAAGGAAATGCAATAATAAGAGGACAAATCATTTTTAAATAATTGGAAAAAGGGCCTACCCTTGGTGACCAAATGTATATCATTAATGTTTTAAAGATTTTTTTACAGCTTTTCAATATCATTTTGTGAAAGTTTCCAGGTAGTATTCAAGAAGAAGGAGAATCTAGGTTAGGAAACAACAAACTGAAGTTTCCCTTCCAAATAACTTTCCTTCTGTTGGCCCATGATTGGCCCCATTGCCCCAACCACAGAGTGCATATGTGGCAGCTGTGACCTGTTCCCACCTTCAAGGGACTGAAGTTGCTGTGAGAGAAGAAATGGCCCAGGATCTGCCACATTTCCGCCCTTTTTGCTTCTCCCTCAGATTCTTGCTAAAAATTAACTGTAGGGATTAAGAGCTCTGTGGAGTCTTGGGGAGGCGGATGCTGAGTCATAGCTTTTGTCACACTTCAGAGGAGCAAACAATAAATCACTCTGCAGTTTCCTTTTCAGGTTATTCTTTTGCTTTTGATGAGCCTGTTAACCAGATCGTTGGTGGGTAGATTATATCAATTCACAATTGTAAATTCCAAATTTCCAAATTAGCTCAGTAAAAAGTTAAGCTTTGTGAGTGTCAGTTTATAGGGGAAATGTATAACTTTTGACAATTTGAATACAAGGTTAGTTGAAGCTGTGTGGAAATTATGTGAGTAGTAGCAAAGAGACCATCAACATTTCTATATTTCATTCACATTGTGAGTTTTCTCTTTCACATTTCTCCACAGGAGAACTCTAGGAGGAAATCTTCCTATGGTGCAAAACCACATTACTGTTGGCCTTTTAAGATGCTGAAGACTTATAGCTCATCTGCAAAAACACGGTTGAAGTGGGAATGATGGCCATGCCTTGAAGTGTCCGAACAACAAAGGAGTGATTTGAACCATAAAATAAGGCTTCACCACTCCTCTCCTCATCTCTAACATTTCACAGCAATGCTGTTGGGCATGCTGTTAAAGTAGATGAAATGTGTAAGGTAAAAGACCATCACAATCCTTGAGATATTCCTAAATAAATGGTGCATGGCATTCACTCTAGCAAAAATGTTGACATCGTGGAACTGACATATTTAAAAGATGCATATGCTGTTGTAGACATCAGCTATGTCACAGTTACTGATAGTTCTGTTGGAAATATGATCGGTATATCACCTTGCATTTTGTGTAATTGCATCGATATGGGGAGAAAATTGATCAAATTCTATTTGTCACCCAAATATTTCATGAGGGGTACATATATTTATTAGTATTGAGATTGTGAAACTCAACTAATTTGGAATGACATTATTTTGTGTAAGTAGAAAAAAAACAGGAATAAAAGGAGGCTGTAGAATGATGGCTATTGCAGCAGTGGAGAGGGACACTGATTGTGGAATTTCTGAGAAACACACACTTTTGCAATGGTAACCACATCCTCACGCTCTACCCCCAGTGCCATGTGTTCATGTAAATTACAGTACATCTGGAAAGCATAAATCTTCTCTCTCTGAATTTCTGCTGTTTCATTCTGGCTACATGGAAATGTATGCCTGCTGCTGCAATGATCTTGACGAGACTCCTGGAATGTGGGACTTCAGTATGTGTGTGTGTGTGTGTGTGTGTGTGTGTGTGTGTGTGTGTGTGTGTGTATGTGTGTGTATGTGTGTGTGTGTGTATGTGTGTGTGTGTGTGTATGTGTGTGTATGTGTGTGTGTATGTGTGTGTGTGTGTGTGTGTGTGTGTGAGAGAGAGAGAGAGAGAGAGAGAGAGAGAGAGAGAGAGAGAGAGAGAGAGAACATTTCATACTAGCCATTTCTTTGGCAATCTACTTCAGTTAATGCATGAACCATGAATTGTGTTATCCAAACACAGGGAAATAAAATCACAACAGCTGGAGTCTTCGTGCAAGTACACCCATGCTGTCTTAGTAATGGGCCTCCAAATAATCTGAAAGCTGGGAAACTTCTGTTACTCAATATCACTATGAATCGGAACAGAGGGATCTCGGTGACCTCAGAAAATTTACAGAGCAGTTTCCATATGGCCCTAGAAGGCTCCTTCTTTGGAAGTAATCTGAGCCAGGACTTGGCTTAATGAAATGGTTGGTTTTATTATCTTCCCTTAGGACACAGAAAATTTGCTGCCCCTTTTCTACCAAAACATAGTTGTGTTTTGATGGACTTCCCCTGTGTTAGACATGTAGTATGCATGTGGGTACTGCTGTCTGTCCTGAAAGTACTTTAGTAACAGAATATCTTGAGCCTGACTTAGAGCTTTAGCCTGACAAGTACAGTGGAAACATGAGTGTAAATGTGGAGTAAGCATGACATTTCTTTTGAAGGGCACTCCCATCTGGCTGAGGTGGTGAGCCCACTCACATAGCTTGTATTTCTGTTTTCATAATGTCACCCGCCCTCACTCTGGCACATTGGGGTCTATGACGTGTGGGATGCTTTTGCTCTTCCCTAGCTACAATGTGTTTGCCATTTGGTCAGACCCACACACTTAGGAGTTTGGTTTTGTGGAGGGAAAATACCATGGCTTTAACATTGCTATTTTATACTCTGAAGCTATGTCACTACATTTCATTTTTAGGTTAAAATTAAGTTTAGATATTATTCAACTAAAGAAGCATCTCCCTGAACCTGTCTCCAATTATCATAATTTTGGTTTTTTTCTTTGCAATCATTCCCTGCAGAAGTTCAAAGAGAGTTGTGAATGGTGAGTATTTAAGGAAATCCAGAACTTCGTGAAGAGTCAGAAATACAAAGCTACCACCCATTGGCTCTACTTATGTTTTTCTAGACTCATCTTTTTCTACAGCTTCACTTATGCAGGGAATCCATGATGAGAGGAACATGTGAAAGAACAATGCTTGTTTCCTGTTCATTTGGACTCAGTTGAAAGAGACCATGGAGCCAACAATATGTGAAACTCATCCTGTCATCTGTCTTCCATGCCCTGTGATCCTCACACCAAGGTGGGGGGGGGCGCTCCCAAAGCTTATTATGACTATCACCCATTTACAACAACATGCAGGACTTGATCAACAAGAGTAGAGGGAAATGTCATTTCTGTTTTAAATTTTATTTTACTTTATTTATGTGCATGTGTCTGTGCACATATATGTGTAGGTGCTCACAGAAGTGATAAATGGTACCAGATCCCTTGAAGATGGAATTACAGGCATTTTTGAGCCACCAGACATCAGTGCTAGGACCTTAACTCAGGTCTTTATGCTTGGGCAGTAAATGTTCATCACAACTAAGCTATCTCTACAGCACAGAATTGTCATTTCATAATTTTATTTTTTATATAATTTTTATTAAAAATTTTCTTTCCTTTTACATACCAACCCCTGTTCCCCCTCTCTCCTCTTCTGCTCCGCTCACTTACTCTCATCCTACTCCCATCCCCTCTTCATAGAGAGTAAGGCCTCCCTTGGGTAGTCAAAACAGGCTGGCATACCAAGTTCGGGCCATGTTGGGGACAGACCTAGCCTCTTCCCACTGCATCAAGGCTGAGTAAGGCATTGCACCATAGGGAATGGGGTCTAAAAAGCAGTTTGTGTACACAGGGTAAGTCCTGGTCCCATTGCCAAGGGACCCACAAACACATCAACCCACACAACTTTTACCCATATCAGAGGGTCTAGTTTGGTCCCATGCAGGCTCCCCAGCTGTCAGTCCAGAGTCCATGAGTTCCCATTAGCTTCAGTCAGCTTTTTCTGTAGTTTTTCCCATCATGATCCTGACCCCCCTTGCTCCTATAATACTTTGTCCCTCTCTTCAACTAAACTCCAGGATCTTGACCAAGTGTTTGCCTGTGGGTCTCTGCATCAGCTTCCATCAGTTACAGGATGTAGGTTCTATGATGACAATTAGGGTAGATACCAATTTGAGTGCAGGGGAAGGCTAGTTCAATCACCCTCTCCACTATTGCTATGAGTCTTAGCTGGGGACAGTCTTGTGAGTTCCTGCAGTTTTCCCTAGCTGCAGCCTTCTCCTCATCCCTTTAATAGTACACTCTGTCAAGATATCTCTTTCATTGCTCTCCCTCCCCATCTCTCCCCCATGTTCCCACCTCCCATTCCCTCTCCTCTATTCCCTCGTCTCAGATTACCCAGGAGACCTTAACCCTTTCCCCTTCCCAGGGCGATCTATGTGTCCCTCTTAGTGTCCTCCTCTTTACCTAGCTTCTCTGGGGTTGTGGATTATAGCCTGGTTATTCTTTGCTTTGCATCTAACATTCAGTTTTAGTACATACTGTTTTTGTCTTTTTTGGGTCTGGGTTACCTCACTCAGGATAATTTGTTCCTAGTTTCATCCATTTGCCTACAGATTTCATGATGACATTGTTTTTTTTACTGCTGCGTAATACTCCACTGTGTAAATGTACCACATTTTATTTATCCATTCTTCTGTTGAAGGGCATCTAAGTTTTTTCCAGGTTCTGGCCATTACAAATAATGCTGCTATGAACATGGTTGAGCAAGTGACCTTATGATATGATTGAACATCTTATGATATTGTGTTCCCCAATATATTATGCACCCTAATAAACTTATCTGGGGTCAGAGAACAGAACAGCCACTAGATATAGATGCCAGAAAATGGTGGCACATACATCTTTTATCCTATTATTCCAGAGGCAGAGATCCCTCTGGATCTCTGTGAGTTCAAAGCCACACTGGAAACAGCCAGGCATGGTGACACACACCTTTAATCCCAGGAAGTGATAGCAGGAAGCAGAAGGGTATATAAGGCATGAAAACCAGGAACTAGAGTCAGTTAAGCTTTAGGCTTTTGAGCAGCAGTTCAGCTGAGATCCATTCAGATGAGGACACAGAGGCTTCCAGTTTGAGGAAACGAGATCAGCTGAGGAATTGGCAAGGTGAGGTTAGCTGTGGATGGTTCTGTTTCTCTGATCTTTCAGCGTTCACCCCAATACCTGGCTCTGGGTTTGTTTTTATTAATAAGATTTTTTAAGATTCATGCTACAAGCAACTTTTGGGTGTATGCCCAGGAGTGGTATTGCTGGATCTTGAGGTCAGTTGATTACCAATTTTCTGAGATACTACCATACTGATTTCCAGAGTGGTTGTACAAGTTTGCACTTCCACCAGCAGTGGAGGAGTGTTCCCCTTTTTCCACATCCTCTCTAACATAAGCTGTCATCTGTTATTTTAATCTTAGCCATTCTGACAGGCATAAGATGGTATCTCAGAGATGATTTGATTTGCATTTTCCTGATAGCTAAGGATGTTGAACATTTCCTTAAACCTCTTTTGGCCATTTGAGATTCTTCTGTTGAGAATTCTCTGTTTAGCTCTGTAGCCCATTTTTCAATTGGATTATTTGATATTTTGCTGTTTAGTTTCTTGAGTTCTTTATGTATTTTAGAGATCATCCATCCATCAGATGTGGGGTTGGTGAATATCTTTTCCCATTCTATAGGCTTCTTTTTTGTCTTATTGACAGTATACTTTGCCTTACAGAAGCTTCTCAGTTTCAAGACGTCCCATTTATTAATTGTTGCTCTCAGTATCTGTGCTACTGATGTTATATTTAGGAAGTGGTCTCCTGTGTCAATGCATTTGAGGCTACTTCCCACTTTCTCTTCTATCAGGTTCAGTGTAACTGGATTTAGGTTGAGGTCTTTGGTCCATTTGGACTTAAGTTTTGTGCATGGTGACAGATATGGATCTATTTGCATTCTTCTACATGTAGCTATCCAGTTATGCCAGCACCATTAGTTGAAGAGGCTTTCTTTTTTCCATTGTACCATTTTGGCTTCTTTTTCAATATTCAGGTGTTCATAAGTGTGCAGATCAATGTCACAGTCTTCAATTCGATTCCATTGATCAATGTGTCTGTTTCTATGCCAATACTAAGCTGTTATTATTATTATAGATCTATAGTAGAGCTTGAAGTCAGGGATGGTGATGCCTCCAGAAGTTCCTTTATTGTATAGAATTGATTTGGCTGTCCTGGATTTATTGTTTTTCCATATGATGTTGAGTATTGTTCCTGCAAGGTCTGTGAAAAATTGCATTTGGATTTTGATGGGGATTGCATTGAATCTGTAGATTGCTTTTGCTAACATTGCCATTTTTATTATGTTGATTCTACCTAACGAAGAACATGGAAGATATTTCCATTTTCTGATATCATCTTCAATTTCTTTCTTCAAAGATTTAAAGTTCTTGTCATACACGTCTTTCACTTGTTTGGTTAGAGTTACCCCAAGGTATTTTATATTATTTGTGGCTATTGTAAAGGGTGATGTTTCTCTGATCTCATCCCTTTTATCACTTGCATATAGGAGGGCTACTGATTTTTTTTAGTTAATCTTGTCTCCTGCCACCTTACTGAAGGAATTTATCAGCTGTAGGAATTCCCTGGTAGAATTTTTGGGGTCTCTTATGTATTCTACAATATCATCTGCAAATAGGGAAAGTCTGACTTCTTCCTTTCCAATTTCTATCCCCTTGATCTCCTTTTGTTGTCTTATTGTTCTAGCTAGAACTTCAAGTGCTATCTTGAATAGATATGGAGAGAGTGGACAGCCTTGTCTTGTTCCTGATTTTAGTGGAATCGCTTTGAGTTTCTCTACTTTTAATTTGTTGTTGGCTGTCGGCTTGCTATAAATTGCCTTTATTATGTTTAGGTATGTTCCTTTTATCCCTGATCTCTCTAAGACCTTTATCATGAAGAGGATTTGGATTTGTCAAATGCTTTTTCAGCATTTAATGAGATGATCATGTGGTTTTTTTTTTTCAGTTTGTTTATATGATGGATTACATTGACAGATTTTCATATGTTGAACCATCCCTGCATCGCTAAGATGAAGCCTACTTGATCATGGTGGACTTTTTATGTGTTCTTGGATTTGATTTGCTCGTATTTTATTGAGAATTTTTGCATTAATTTTCATGAGGGAGATTGGTCTGTAATTCTCTTTCCTATTTGCGTCTTTATATGGTTTGTGTATCAGGGTAACTGTAGCTTCATAAAAAGTGTGTGGCAATGTTCCTTCTGTTTCTATTGTTCAGAACAATTTCAGGAGTATTGGTTTTAGCTCTTCTTTGAAATTCTGGTAGAATTCTGCACTAAAACCATCTGACCCTGGGCTTTTTTTTTTTTTTTTTGAGAGACTTTTAATGACTGCTTCTATTTCCTTGAGGGTTATAGGTCTATTTAAATGGTTTATTTGATCTTGATTTAATTCTGGCATGTGGTACCTATCCAAAAAACCATTCATTTCTTTTGTATTTTCCAGTTTTGTGGAGTACAGGTTTTCGAAGTATGACCTAATGATTCTCTGGATTTCCTCATTGTCTGTTGTTATGTCTCCCTTTTCTTTTCTGATTTTGCTAATTTGGATGCCCTCTTTCTGCTTTTTGGTTAGTCTGGATAAGGGTTTGTCTATCTTGTTGATTTTGTCAAAGAACTAACTCTTTGTTTTATTGATGCTTTATATTGTTCTCTTTGTTTCTATTTTATTGATTTCATCTCTCAATTTGATTATTTCCTGTCATCTACTCCTCCTGGGTGAGTTTGCTTCTTTTTGTACTAGAGCTTTCAGGTGTTTTCTTTAAAGTCGCTAGTGCGAGATTTCTCCAAATTCTCTATGTGGGCACTTAGTGCTACGAACTTTCCTCTTAGCACTGCTTTCATAGGGTCCCATAAATTTGGGTATGTTGTGCTTTCATTTTCATTGAATTCTAGGAAGTCTTCAGTTTCTTTCTCTCTTTCTTCCTTGACCCAGTGGTGATTCAGTTGATCATTGTTCTGTTTCTATGAGTTTGTATGTTTTCTGCATTTTTGTGTTGTTGAATTCAAGCTTTAAGACATGATATTCTGATAAGATACAGGAGGTTATTCCAATTTTTTTATATATCTGTTGGGATTTGTTTTGTTACCAAGTATGTGGTCAGTTATGGAGAAGGTTCCGTGGGGTGCTGAAATGAATGTATATTCTTTTGTGTTTGCGTGAAATGTTATATAGATGTCTGTTAGGGCCATTTGAGTCATAACATCTGCTAATTCCCTTATTTCTCTATTAAGTTTCTGTCTGATAAATCTGTCCAGTGGTGAGAGTCAGGTGTTGAAGTCGCCCACTATTAGTGTGTGGGGCTGGATGTATGATTTGGCTCTAGTAATGTTTCTTTTACAAATGTGTGTGCCCTTGTATTTGGGGCATAGTTGTTCAGAATTGAGACTTCTTGATGGATTTTCCGTGTGATGAATATAAAATGCCATTCTTAATCTCTTTTGATTGATTTTAGTTTGAAGTCTATTTTGTTAGATATTAGGATAGCTACACCAGCTTGTTTCTTAGGTCCATTTGATTGGAAATTTTTTTCCCAACCTTTTACTCTGAGGTAATGTCTGTCTTTGAGGTTGAGGTGTGTTTCTTGTATGCAGAAGAAGGATGGATCCTGGTTTTGTATCCATTCTCTTAGCCTGTGTTTTTTTATAGGGGAATTGAGTCCATTGATATTAAGGGATATTAATAACGAGTGTTTGTTAATTCCTGTTATTTTTGGTGGTGGTTTGTGTATGTGTTTCTATTCTTTGTGATTTGTTGATGTGAGGTTAACTGTTACCTGTGTTTTGGTGGTTCAGTTAGCTTCCTTGGATTGGAGTTTTCCTTCTAGTACTTTCTGTAGGGTTGGATTTGTGCATATGTAATGTTTAAATCTGGTTTTGTCATGAAATGTCTTGTTTTCTCCATCTATAGTGATTGAAAGTTTTGGTGGGTATAGTAGTCTTGGCTGGCATCCATGGTTTCTTAGTATCTGCAGAACATCTGTCCAAGACCTCCTGGCTTTCAGAGTTTCCATTGAGAAGTCAGATGTGATCTGATAGGTCTGCCTTTATATGTTACTTGACATTTTTCCTTTGCTGCTCTTAAAAATATTTCTTTATTCTGTATGTTTAATGTTTTGACTACTATGTGACAAGAAGACTTTATTTTGTGGTCCAGTCTATTTGGTGTTCTGTAAGCTTCTTGTACCTTCATAGGCATGTCTTTCTTTAGTTTGGGAAAGTTTTCTTCTATAATTTTGTGGAATATATTTTCTGTGCCTTTGAGCTGGAATTCTTCTTCTAACCCTATTATTCTTAGGTTCAGTCTTTTTATGGTGTCCCAGATTTCCTGGATATTTTGTCTAAAAAATTTGCTGGATTTACCATTTTCTTTGACCAATGAGTCTATTTCCTCTATCGCATCCTCAACACCTGAGATTCTCTCTTCCATTTCTTTTATTCTGTTGGTTATGTTTGCCTCTGTGATTTCTATTCATTTACTCAGATTTTCTTTTTCCTGAATTCCCTCAGTTTGTGTTTTCTTTATTGCTTCTGTTTCAATATTCAGGTCTTGAACTGTTTCCTTCACCTGTGTGATTGCTTTTTTCTTGGGTTTCTTAACTTTCTTTAAGAGATTTCTTGATTTCCTCCAATTTTTTGTTTGTTTTTTCCTCCATTTCTTTAAGTGAATTTTTCATTTCCTCCTTTAGGTCCTCTATCATCTTCAAAGGTTGTTTTTAAGGTCATTTTTCTTCTGGAAACCCAGGCTTTACCAATGGGATACAAAAACAAAGATAAAATCCTCTAATGATTGATGGTAGGAGAACTAGGAGCTGAGTACTGTGGACTACATGCCATCATTGTTCCAATCTCACCAACTCCTCAGCTGATTCTGAGTCCTCATCCAAAAGTGTCTCCACTTAACTACTGCAAAAAGGCTAAAATCTTAAAAGCCCATTTCATAATTTAAAAAAATAAACAATTAATGGTGATTATAGCTATTATACAACTGTAGACATTCCATAATCTCAATAATTGCTGATTTTAAATGTTACAACATAAAATTCATAACAAATTATATCAACTCTATCTTTCTTCTCTTGGGTAGGGCATTTTAATACAGATATTTTATTAGAATGATTTTCACACTTGCTATTGAATATTAAAGTCTGGAATAGTTAATAAAATTGATATTCTTTTGTCAAGGCCATACTCCCTGGTTCTGGGTCCTGATTAGACACAGAGATTCTGAATTTAAATAGGCCTTTATATGATGCCACAATAGCAACTTCCAGATTATATTGAAACACAATTGCCTAATTACATGGTAATAATTCTTTCAATTTTATTCTTCCTTTCTGAATAATAACACTGAATGATATAGAAGTGATATGAAAATGAGTGTATTACTGGATATACTTTAATAAAAATCTATTACATTCAAAATATTTTACATGTGTATGGATTTGGGCTTATTAGTACAAATTTAAAGTTTTTTTTGATATTCTATATGTATATTTCTACTCATGTTTGTGGTATTGTGCTCATGCTGCTCATTTAAAAATGTAAGGTATAAGTATAAAAACACAGGGTAGTAGTTAGTCATCGATAATAATCAAACTTGCAGTCATTAGGTATGTTTTCAAGATTAAACAGATATATTTAGATAGATAGTAAACAAACACTTGAAAGGCCTACAGAATATGGCATTTGAAATGTTTCAATAACAGAAAACTTTTCATGGCAGTGAGACACATCTGCTCCAGACAGCACCCATTTACTTCAAAAGAAGATGGTCAGCATCAAAGGTCCTCTGTGTGGAGTTGCTTTCTTTATGGAAAAAGCTAGACATTTGGGCAAAGAAATTGCCCTTACATCAATTGCTTACAGCATACTGTCGAAATAGGACTAGCAGGGTGCAAAAAAAGCAAATGCCAAACTTTGCCAAGACAAGGTAGGACAATCCTTTAAAATTTCTTGATTTTCAGAAATGTCTTTCAGATATACCAGGCCTGCAGGCCAAAGATGGATGCCCAAATGTTACAGAATAACTTTGGGTGACTGTCCAGATAACCTGTCATTAGGTAGCATTTCACCCTTCTGAGGTTTTGTTGGAGTTGAAGACTAGATAGTCATAGTTAAAGTTTTCCTCAGTTATGATAAAAGGTAAATTACATATAAACTTTGGACTCACAAAGACAAGATAAATAATAGAGTATTTTCTCAAAATTTGCCAAATACAAATGGACTAGATATTGTAACTGTAATTCTTACTTTATAACTGTTTTGTTGTATATAATTTTGCTACGTTAAAGTTACAACCCTTTATTTAAATTAGGAAAAAGGTGGAAATGTGGAATATTCCTTTTCACTGAGTGGATATAGGTCACTCTTATTGGTTAAATTAAGAAGCTAACTGGCAAATAGCTGGATGGGATAAGATTAGGGAGGAAAACCAGACTAAGAACACTTAGAAGAAGAAAGGCAGAGTTAGGGAAGTCACTAAGAGATATAGAAGGAGCAATACATGCTGGAGGACAGATAAAGCCATGAGCCATGTTGCAGCACATAGATTAATAGAAATGGGTTATTTTAAGTTGTAAGAGCTAGTTAGTAATAAGCCTGAGCTCTTGGCCAAGAATTTATAATGAATATTAAGAATCTATGTTGATTATTTGGGAACTGGTGGACAGGAAAGAAAAGTCCACTTACAACTGAATAAATAACACTAAAGTCAAATAATTATTGAGCAAGTCAGTAATATTTCTTCATAAAAAAGACTTATTTCATGATTTCACTTCATAACAACATAGAGTAGGCTATCAATAAACTTCAACCTCTCATATACACAAAAGTTTTAAATTTGAAGTCTTGTGAACATAAAAAAAAACCCTCAGATATTTTGTATCAGTTATTGTCTATTGCTATGATAACACACCATGGCCATAAGGAACTTAGAGAAGAGTTCTTGAAGAGTCCATGGTGGTGAGAGAAGCATGCAGCCAGTGGCTGAAGCAGGATGTTGTGCAATTGAATCTTCAATTGTAAAAACAAAGCAGAAGGAAAAACCTGGAAGTGGGGAAAACTATAAACTCTCAAAGCCCACCTGTGGTGATATACTTCCCACAGCAAAATTGTATCATTTCCCCAAACAGCACAACCAGTTGGAAGCCAAATTTTCAAATATCTTAGTCTGTGTGGGACAGTGCTCATAGAAACACATAGGCTCATCAGCATACAAAAATTCATAATGCATTTATTTGAACTTTCAAAATACCATAGGCTTTCACAGTTTCAACATTTTTTAAAAGTCTGAAGTTTCTTAATGCAATCTCTTAATGTTCTGCCCTATAAAAAAGAAAAGAAAACCTAATTACTTATAACATGCAATAACACAGAAGGCACAGAATATACATTCAAAAGGTAGGAATGGTGGTATGGTAAGGAAGTATTGGACAAAATAAAATGGAAACTCAGTAGAGCAAACACAAATCTGTACCTCAACTGCCAATGTCAGATCGTTCAGTCAATCCACCTTTACTATGGACATTCATCCCTCTCTCTTGGGCTGGTTTCACTTCTATATGGTTCCCTTTGTCAAATGTCTCATGACTTTGGCATCTTCAGCATCTTAGGGCCAACACTTTAACCCAGGCTTTACTTTTGCAGCTTCACATAATTACCTTTCAAGGCCCCTTTATCTCTCAGAGCCTTCCTCTTCAAGAGATTCCAGCACTACCATATGTTGCCTGGCCTCTTGTGGGGGCCCAGAAAAGCTTCCTAGTGAGATCTGACCTTGCTTTACACAGCAGGGCTGCATTAAGGGATGACTGGACCACCACATACATGGTCACCAGGTGTCTGGGATGGTCTACACTTGACTGCTGGGGGGAGGTCTTTTGCTCCACTCCTTGGCATTCTTTTAAAAGCCCTTTAGTGGAGACAGAAGGGGCTGGTGGGTTTGGACCCAGGCCCTCCCGTGGCTGTCCTATGATTTCTAACTGTCTCTCCTCTACATTTTTATCTATATATTCCTTATTTCTCCCTGCTCAAGAGCACCCTGGGGAGGGGGGGATCGAACTGGTCTCCCTCAGCCTCAGTGATGAAGGAATAATCTGAGACCCCCTCACTCTTATGTCTTTTAATCCAAAGCCAGTAACACTTAGATGACTCCACCAAGTTTTAGTGCAAGCTTGTGATGGACACTTGCTCCTCTTAATCACATTAGTAGCAGGTTTTGTTTCTAGTTGCTTTCTCAAATCAAAGCACACATTAGGCTCTTTTTTTCTTTTTTTCTTTATTAAGAAATTTTCTACTCACTCCACATGCTATCCACAGACCCCTCCTCCCTCCTCTCAACCCCCAGCCCTCTTTCCCAAGCCACCCCGCATCCCCACATCCCCCAAATCGAGGTCTCCCATGGGGAGTCAGCAGAGCCCAGCACACTGAGCCTGGGCAGGTCCAAGCCCCTTCCCACTGCACCAAGGCTGTGCAAGGTGTCCCACCACAGGCAGAATCCACAAGATTGACCCCACCTTGGTCTGCTGGCAGTGGTCCAGAGGGTGCCTGGACCGGTCTACTCTGGTGACCAACCTAGCAAATAACCTAGCTGTCATTATAGAGCCTTTGTCCAGTGAAAGATGGAGGCAGATACAGAGATCCACAGCCAGGCATCAGACTGAGCTCCCGGAATCCAATTCACGAGAGAGAGGAGAGATACTGCAGGTGAGGGCTGTCGAGATCATGGTGGGAGGACGTGCAGAGATGACCGGCCACACTAGTGGATGCCCATGAACTGTGGACTGGTGGCTGTGGAGCCCCCATGGAACTGGACTAGGCCCTCTGGACATGGAAGACGGTTGTTTGGCTCGAACTGTTTGGGGGGCACCCAGGCAGGGGGATAGAGATCTGTCCCTGGTCTATCGGCAGGCTTCTGGAACACGTTAGACTCTTTTTCACAAATTGGAGACTTTGGTGGGTGAGCTGTTTTCCTCTGGTCACTTTTCTTAATGTTCCCATGCACAGCAGGCCTTTCCTGGACACTAATCTCCTGAATATCAGCCTCTTTCATAGCACATGCCATGCTCCCAGTCCTTTTGTTTGTTTTTTCAGTTGGCTCTTTTTTTTTTTTTTAACTCCAGTTGTTCTTTTTATTTTTGTCTTGTATAAGAGAAATAACTTAGAGCCAAACCATAGATTTTATGTTATGCAGTCCTAAAATCTCCTTCACCAAAGAAATATTAATCTATGCCAGGTGGTGGTGGTGCACATCCTAACTCTAGCACTTGGGAGGCAGAGGCAAGGGAATCTCTGAGTTGAAGGCCATCCTGGTCTAAGAATGAGTTCCAGGACAGCCAAGGCAATACAGGGAAACTCTTAAAATAAGCAAAACAAAACAATACAAAAAAAGAAATTAACATAATTTTAATTTAGCCTCAGGTAAGTTTTAAGACATGGCAGAAGCAACTAGACTCTTTACATAAAATGTAACAAATAAGGCCTTTATTCCAGTTACTGATATTGTTCCCCTCTGAAACCTCTTGATCTGGGCCTCGACAGTTTGCATTGCTCTTGAAACTGTCTTCCAGGAAATTACCAGAATGGCCCATTAAAGCATTCACTTTTCTAGTTTAAAGTTGCAAACTCTTCAATCTTCCTCCAAAATGTCAAGTTCTTCATGGAAGCAGCCCACTCTTGGCTACTATCTTCTTTACTAGCTCCTTTTCTGTTGCTGTGATGAAATACCATGACCAAAGGATCTCAAGGAAGAGTTTATTTTAGCTTATGGTTCCAGGTGAATAAGAGTCCATTCTGGTTGAGTGGCTTGGCAGAAAGGTGTGGCAAGATGGTAGCAATAGAAAAATCTGAGATAACATCATCAACCAAAAATACAAAGCATAGCGTGTGAAATGGAGGTGGGGCAAGGCTGTGAACTCTCAAAGCCTATTCCCAGTGCCATAATTCCTTCAATAAGGCTGCATTACTTCCCCAAATAACACCAACAACTTGGAACTAAGTGTTCAAATATCTATCCTAAGGGAGCATTTCTCATTCAAATCATCACATGCTGAAAAGACTAATAATGAAGCTGTCCTTGACTTGAAATTTAATCAAATCTATTTCAAATATACTGATATCTTATACATATAAGACAATAGCCAATGCTAACTGGATTTAGTATATTATCAATAAGAGAAAGCCATGAAGTTTGGATGAAGGCTTGTTGGAAGAGGACCTGAAGGGCGTTTGAGGGGGAATGTACTAGATATGACCATATTTCATTATATGCATGTATTAAATTATCAAAAACAAAGAAAAGCTTAAATTCAATAGATAGAAAACTGTATTTGTGAGTTTCTTGACAGCATGTAGATGGACTGCAAAGATAAGATTAATATGACAGTTAATGAAGAGAATATATAAGCAGAGTTAAGGACATCAAAATGGGTAGTGAAAGAGCCCATGGGACAAACAAGAGAGCAAAAATAGCAGCTAGGTCTGAAGGTTACATGGTTTTTCAGCCTTTGGAACCATAAGGAAATCTATTGCTAGATAGGAAAATAAAAAGACCACTATTTTTGTTAGTTTAAATGTCAACTTGCTATAAATTAGAATCACCTGATTAGGGAACCTCACCTGAATTACTGTCCTGATTTTCTTTATTGATCCAGGAAGGCACAATCAGATAGCAGTCCAGATATGCAAAAGTGTTTCAGAGGGAACGTTATTTGCACCTTTCTCTCGCTTACCTTCTGTAAGGGTGGTTGTCTGTGCCTTACCCTGAAGCACCGTCCCTAGGCAGCAGGTAACTGCTAGTTTCCTCTCCACCAAGGCCATGGCCCAGATGGGGACCCTTTAAGACCTGGGATGACATACATGCTCACTCTCTTTGCTACCTCCTGGTCTTGGATGCTGATGCGGATCAGGGCAGAGCTCTCAGGAGAGCAGCACTGGACCGTGCCTCAATCCCATTTTCTGTGTTATGAGTTTCCTGTATTGTGAGTCAATCTCCCAATAAATTCCTATAATTATTAAGCTATATCCCTGGATTGGTAGCAGTTTAAAGACATTAACCTTCCCTCTTGCTATTGAGTAAATTTACCCTATTGTTGCTACCACTGGTACTTCCTTCACTGATAGAAAAATCTGTGTTTCTAAACATTCATGATGGAATAGGGACCAGTGACTCTCGAGAAATTTTCTGAGTTTCCAGTGCCAGATTAGGACTACTGATGTTCCCCACCTTGTGGAATGAGTAACTAATGATCATCAGCTTCCACTAGGAGATAGTTATTTCTGTACTGACTATTGAGACATCCAGCCTCAAGGACTGAGTACTGGGTCCTTAGAGTCTCTGGTACTATTTGGCTATTGTTATTATTTTACAGTTCACTTAATACATTTTATAAGTTAATAATGGCTTCTATTTGAGTTACTGATATTGTTCCATTCTGGCACTTCTTGAGCTGAGCCTCAAGAGTTGGCATTGTTCTTCCAGGAGTTCTGTTCTTCTAAGGAACATCAACGAAATATTCACCTAAGAAACTGATATTCTTGTGGTCAAGTGACATTCATAAATGATGCTAAAGCAGCCATTGACAAATTATGACCTAAGAGAGAAGTTACAGAGAATAAATAAATAAATATTCTGACCATTTACTGTTGTCTTGCTCTCACAGAAGAGAAGACTAGCAAGAAATCTGAGTGTTTAACCTCCAAATGTACAGAACATGATTGAGAAGAACATTCGGTTCTGTTGATCTGTGTATCTGTTTTAGTGCCTTTACCCTGTATATTTCCTATATACATCTTGAAAACAAGTATTGGGACATTTATGTCATTGTTCCTTTTTCTCAGGAGTGAATTTGGGCATGAATATGAGTTTAACAATTTTTTTCTATTTTTGAGAAAAATTGCAATGGAATTACACTAATTGCGGCATTACATCCATTTATTGCTTCTGGTAGTATAGCCATTTTCATACCATTGATTCTTCCAGATGCATCAGCAAAACAAGCAGTACCAACTTCTGGCATTTTCCTCAATTTTTTTTCAGTGATTCAAAGTTTTCTTTGTAGAGTTTTCTTAATTCCTTGGTTAAGTTTATTTCAAGATATATATTTTAAGCTGTTATGAATATGCCTATTTTCCTGACTTCTTTCTCACTATATTTCTCTTTGGTAGACTACTGAGGTTTGTTTATTAATTTTATATCCAACCAATTTGCTGAGTATTTAGCAGCTCTATTTTTCTAGTGGAATTTTTTCTAGTGTCTTATTTGTAGAATCATACCATCTGAAAATAAGTACATTTTGACTTTCTTTTACTTCTTTCATTTCCTCCTCTTGCTTTATTGTTTTAATTAAGACTTCTATCCCTCAAATGAATAGGACTAAAGATCATGAAAAATATTTTCTTGTTCCTGATTTTAGTAGGAATGCCTCAAGTTTCTTTCCATTTGGCTTTATGTTAGCTAGAGTCATTCTCTTTATCCCTAGTTGTTCCAGGGCTTAGCATCAATAGGTGTAGGATTTTGTCAAAGGCCTTTTCTGCATGTATTAAAATGATCATGTGATTTGATTTCTGTACTTTGGTTCATGTATGAGATTAGTAACTGTAGGGTTTATCCCCCATTCCTTGGCAGCTTGATGCAGGAAGGTAAGGGAGACAGAGTTACAATAAGATTCCCTGGAAGCAGACTCCAGAGACCAGCATTGAGGTGCAGGTCTGGATTAATGTGTATGTTCACTGACATGTATGCATACTTTACCCAATCAGCTAAGATCATATTGAGCTACTCTCTGTTGAGTCCAAATGGTATGCAACCTGAATTATGTGAGTGCATTCGGGGGTGGGGATGAGTATGTCCAGACTGTGTCTTCAGACAAAGGGCAGGATGCAAGAAATGCCCTGGGCTTTGGTAACAAATTAGAGCATCTCCAGTTAGCTGAGACTCCATTATGAGTCATCTAGTTTTCCAGAGTCTCAGGTCTGCTCAAACAGCTGCAGGAGTGCTTCTCACATTCCCTGTCTTTTAGTGATACCACTTGAATAGAGACTAACCCCTCAAATAACATTTATTAATTTATGTATGCATAACCATCCCTACATCTCTAGAATGAAGCATACTTGGTCATGGTCAATGATCCTTTTGAGATATTGTTGAATCCTGTTTGCAAGTATTTTATTGAGAATTGTTGCTTTTATATTCATCAGGGTGGTTGGTCTTTACATAGATTTTCTAACAAGATATTTCAAGCTGTAGAGGAGTATAATGGTGGTCTCTTTTCATTTCATGAAATATTTTGAGAAACACTGATATTAATTCTTCATTAAAGAAGTGGTAGAATTCAGCAGCTAACCCATGTGTACTTGGATTCACTGTAGTTGGGAGATTTTGTTCTAAACTAATGCTTCAATCTCATTACATGCTCTAGATCTGTTCAAGTTGTTTAGCTGAACTTGAGTTCACTTTGGTAGGTCACACAACTCTAAGAATTAATTTGCTAATTTGATATTTTCTAGTTGGTGGAATATAACCTTAAGAAATTTCTAGTTATTTGTGAATTTTGTACAATAGATTTTATCATAACACACACACACACAACCCTTCCCTATCAACTCTCCCTCCCGATCAACAAGAATTTGTTTGTTTTTTCTCATCAAGCAAAATTTGTGATGCTCAAATATTCACAGAAGGGTGATCTTACCTGGGAGCAAAATTGATTTAGCAAGAGCTAAGTTAGTTGGAAAATTCTGATTCTTCCTCTCCCAGAAACTAACAATTACCAGAAGATCCATATCTAGTGATGGGATTTTTATCACTAAGTTCCCATCTCCATGCTAGAATTTGGTCTAGTGTGGGCTTGCACATGTCTTTGTGTATACTGGCACACCCACTGCGAATTTATATGTATGTATAGCTGCCCTACTGGGTCCAGAAGATTTGATTTCCTTGTAATCATCCTCTGCCTCTGACACTTATCCTTCTGCCTCTCCTTCCAAACTTAAATCAAAGAGGGGGACTGAAAATATTGCTCTTCTTGCAGAAAACTTGGGTTAAGGTCTCAGAATCCACAAGGCTGCTCATAATAATTTGTAACTCCAGTTCCAGGTCACCTGACTCTCATTTCTGCCTTCTGAGGCACCAAGCATGTACATAGTGTTCATATATACATTTAGGTGAAACACTTATGCATAAGAAAAAAACTTTAGCCTGGAGGTGGTGATGTATGCCTTTAATCCCACCACTCAGGATTCAGAGGCAGGCAGATCTCTGTGAGTTCAAGGCCAGCCTGAGCTACAAAGTAGGTTCCATGAAAGGCTCCAAAGCTATACAGAGAAACTCCATCTTGAAAAAAAAAGAAAAAAAACATTAAAAATAGAATTCAATAGAACAAAAATAAATATTTTAATTAAATTAAAAAAAGTTAAAGCAGGATGTGGAATATAAATTCAATACAGAGAAAGAAATATCGAAAAAAGATTGAAATTTTATAAATGAAAAACTAAGAAAGTCAAATAAAAACCTCAAAAGAAATATTCATCAAGATAATAAGTTAAGGGAATGACCAAATACTAGGTGAGGAAAAGAAGATTCAGGTATAAATTACAAGATTCAAACATCAATAAAGCTGATATATGAGCTTTGAAAGAATGGGATGCTATATATAAACTCCATTTAGGGCTGAGAATTTGAATTTGGCAATTCCTTATTTTTCGAATCCTGGCTAGATGTCTATTTTATATGCCATCTGCTGAAAGGAGAAATTTCACAGATTAAAGTTGAAAGATGCATTCATCAATAGGTATATCAAGGAGTCTTTAGGTGTCAGCTTTATTCTATGTCCATTTAGCAGAATAATAGCAGTATGTTCTCATCTAAGGGCCTGTAACTTATCTAAGTGTAAATACTTGCCCAATAATAAATAGTGCCAGGGAGAAGTTTCATCCTTCGGTGCGAGGCTTACATCTAGACAAAAAGTCATAGTTTATTCTCATGATGTTCATGCCACTATTGCACTAGTGGGCATGTCTTGCAAAGCCAGTCAGTCATTACTGTAGCTGACAGGTTTCACAGTTAGGTAAGATTGATGATTATTTTTCTCATACAATGACATGCATAGCATCTTCTTGTACTATGAAAGCTGGCTACTAAGGGTAAAGCTTCCAGGTCAATACCAGCTTTATGTCTATGGTTCATATATGTGGTATCATCAACAATAGGGTCATATCATCAAGTTTTAGATGATTACTAAGGTCATTGACAATAGCAAGTATTGTTTGAGTGTATGTCATATCTAATGACCAATAATTAGAAAATACATTTTTGGCACTGGGCTTTTTAACTTTTAAGAAGTCTCTGGTGTCTCATAGGGGCATTGTTGTCCCATTATAGGATAACTTCATTTTAACTCATCCGTGTGCGCGCGCGCGCACGCTTCTAAAATAGGTTGTCATATGCCTTTTTTGAAACATCTTTAGTAGTATTTATCCCTTGCCATATACCCTCATCTACCCTGCCCCCACCTTGCTCAACTTTAATTTAAACTTTCCTATTCCACTATTATCTTTTAACCCTTTATATCAGTGCCTTCTATCCTCCCTCTTTGAAAACTTCTCCATATGGCTCCTTAGTTATTTCCTGACCTCGATGGCTATTCTAAATGAAACATACCCATCTGAAGATTCAAATCTAACATCCACAAATGAGATAAACTGTGTGATATTTGTTTGTATGGGCCTGATTACATCAATCAGAATGATTGTTTCCCTTTCTACCCTTTTAGAGAGTATAAAATATTTGCAAGAAGTTAGTTAAAAGCTAAAATGAGGAGAGAATAAGGAAGAGAAAGAGTAAAAGTAAAATGACTTATGTGTAAGAAAATAGAGAATGTATAAGATAAGAATGGATGTATAAGCTTGTAGAAAAGCCATATAACCATACCAAGCCATGTGCAAATTAAAGAAAGACCACGATATTTCTGTAAAGTGATGATTAATTTAAAAATTAAGTTATACAGTACAGTTTTAACTTCTACCTTGATGCCCTCTCTGCTTCAGCACTGCTAATGTGTAGTAAGTTCTCCAGTGCTGACTCTTAGGGAAGAGAGTATGCCAGGTATTTCTGCACGTTCCCACTGACCTCAGCAGCAGTCTTACAAAGGACTTCACCTATAGTTCAAAGGTTATAGGGCTGAGTTGGTTTCCCACACTGTCCCTTTAAAGTCTTGCCTGGAAATAGGAGATGGCCATTTCAGGCCACATATCTGCTATTGCTAGGAGTCTTAGCTGGGGTAATTCTTATAGATTTCTGGAAGATTCTTTTGTGCCAGGTTTTTACCTGACACTGAAATGTCCCCCCTTTCCAATCTCCTCCCAACCTGATTGCTCATGTTCCCATCTCCACACACTTCTATTCCACTCACTAATTATCTTCTACTTCCCCTTCCAAGGGACATCTGGGCATCTGCCCTTGAACCCTGCTTGTTATCTAGTCTGTAGAAATAGATGCAGAGACCCACAGCCAAACATTAGTTGGAGCTTGTGGAATCCACAGAAGAGGGGCAGAAAGGACTGTAGGTGACAGAAGCGTCAAGGACACCATAAGAAAACTCACAGAATCAACTAAGCCAGGCTCATAGGTGCTTAGGGACTAAGCCTACACCCAGGGAGCCTGCATGGGACTGACATAGGCACTCTGCATATTATGGGGCAGTTATAGCTTGGTCCACTTGTGGAACTCTTAACAGTATGAACAGGGGTTGTCTCTGACTCTTTTACTGGCTTTTGGGACCCTACTCCTCATACTGAGTTGCCTTCTCCAGGCTTAATACATGGGGAGATGCTTAGTCTTACTGCAATTTGATATGCCAAGTTTTGCTGATGTTCTTGGAAGACCTGCCCTTTCCTAAACACAAAGTAAGAAGAGTGGATTAGGGAGTGGAAGCAGAGGGTAGCTGGGGAGAGGGACTTGGGGGGAGAGGAAGGAGGGAAAACTGGTCAGGATGTCAAATAATAAATAAATAAATAAATAAATAAATAAATAAATAAATAAATAATGTATTTTTAAAAAGGGCCTCTGCTTTAGCCAGCTAGTGTCACACACTTCAACAGTCTTCATTGCTCATTGTCCTCGCTTCTTATGGTACTACGTTGGGCCATGGGTTTTCCCTGGAGTTACTAAATGCACTGATGTGTGGAGATGATGAGGATATACATTGCTATCAGGTGATTCCCACTGACCTCAGCTGATCCAAACATTCTGCTTTGAAGTTCATCATTCAGGGACAGAGAAATACCAGTTGTGTGTGATGCCCATGATTATGCAGCTAATATTTTAAATTATCAATATGTGTGGGGAAAAGGGAGCACTTCTGTGGTTTTCACTGACCTCACTGGTGCCACTTTTTTTTTTTCCGAGACAGGGTTTCTCTGTGTAGCTTTGTGCCTTTCCTGGGACTCGCTTTGGAGACCAGGCTGGCCTTGAACTCACAGAGATCCACCTGGCTCTGCCTCCCGAGTGCTGGGATTAAAGGCGTGCGCCACCACCGCCCGGCAGGTGCCACTTTCAATGACTCAGTCATGACTACCATTTTTCTCCCATTCTTGTTTCCTTCCTCATGGAATGCTCACTTATATTATGTATTACTCAATTTCCTTGCACATTGTTGCATAGATGTGATTTTTACTCTGACTTCTTACCTGGGAGTCTGCCTTCAGCTTTTTCTCTAACATAATTTCTTAAAAGAATTGAAACTGCTACTTTACCCATTGCAGCCCCAGTTGCAGGCCAGCAGGCAAGACTTCTGCAGACAGGCTTGACCACTCCCACCCCCAACAGACCCTATAATCTACAAGCCCCACTCTGTCCCTCAAACCCACCCATCCCCCAAGACTGCAGCAGCTTCCTAAGACACAGACTATGCCAGCTCCAACTGGAACAAGAGGTGGGTGACTGTTCTCTCAGCTGGTCATCCCACCTCTAGTAACCAGGCCCAGGGCACAACCTGTGCCTCCCTACCCTCACCCATTGCAGCCCCAGTTACAGGCTAGCAGGAAAGACTTCTGTAGGCAGGCCTTCTGCCCAACCCCCCAGCAGACCCTGTAATCTATAAACCCCACTCCATCCCTCAAACCTACCCATCCACCTAGACCTTAGCTCATCCCTGAGACCCAGACTTTGCCAGCTCCTATTGGACCAAGAGGTGAATGATTGTTCTCTCAGCCAGTCACCCCAGCCTCTAGGCTCAAGGCCCAGAGGAACATCCTGTGCCCCACTACCTTTACCTATTACAGCCCTAGTTGCAGGCCAGGATGCAAGACTCGTGTGGGCAGGAATTCCCACCACCACTCAATGGACCCTGCAATATACAAGTCACATTCTGTCCCACAGTCCCATCCATTCCCCAAGGATACAACAGCTCCTTTAGACACAAACACTGGCAGTGCTGATTGGACCAAGAGCAGCTCTCTGAGACACAGACACCACTTGCACCAATTATAGAAAGAGATGAGTAGATGTCAGTGCAAGAATACATTCAACAACATAGAGAGCAGTATGGCACCACCAGAATCTAGTGGTCTATAACAGCAAGTAAGACCTGAACATCCCAACATAGAATAAATAATAATAATAATAATAATAATAATAATAATAATAATATGACTGTAAAAATGACTTTATGAATAAGATACAGGCCTCTAAAAAGAAAATGAAAAATTCCCTTAAAGAAATTGAGGAAAAAAACAGAAAAAATGGAAAAAACCAATAAATCCCTTAAAGAAAGTCAAGAAAACCAAGGAAAAGCAATTAAACAGGTGAAGGAAACAGGTAAAGACCTGAAAATTGAAATAAAGAAGGCAATAAAGAAGACACAAACCAAGGCAATGCTGAAAATGGAAAATATGAGTAAATAAACAGGAACTACAGAGGCAGTCATAACCAACAGAATGCAAGAGGGTAGAGAGACTCTCTCGTGTTGAAGATATGATAGAGGAAACAGATTCATCAGTCAAAGAAAATAGTAAAGCCAACAAAATGTCCAGGACATCTGGAACACCATGAAAAGACAAAATCTAAGGATAATAGGGATAGAAGAGGGAGAAAAATACAAGCTCAAAGGCACAAAAAATATATTCAACAAAATCATAGAAGAAAACTTTCCCAACCTAAAGAAGGAAATGCCTATAAAGATATAAGAAGCTTACAGAACACCAAATAGACTGGACCCCCCAGAAAGTCCCCTCGCCACATAGTAATCAAAACACTAAACATATAGAATAAAGCAAGACTATTAAGAGCTGCAAAAGAAAAAGGCCAAGTACCATATAAAGGCAGACCCATGAGAATAACACTTGACATCTCAATGGGTACTTTGAATACCATAAGGTCCTGGACAGATATTATACAGACACCAAGGAACCACACACGGATGGCAGCCCTGGCTACTATACCCAGTAAAACTCTCAATTATCATAGATGAAGTGAACAAGATATTGCATGAAAAAAAAAAACAGATTTAAACAGTACCTACCCACAAATCCATCCCTACAGAAAGCACTAGAAGAAAAATCTAACCTAATGCACCCACAAAAGCACAGGCAATAGATAATTCCACACCAAAAAATCCTGAAGAAGGGAAACATTCTATCACACACACACACAAAGGAATTAACAGTCCTGGTCATTAATATCTGTGGGGCATTTACCCACCACCCCCACAGTTCCCCAGAGTTTTCTTGAGTGTGAGCAGCAGGAAATATTAGATAGAAGAATTTATCGTGGAGAATCTTGCAGAGATAAACAGATAGAAAATAAAGGATAGCCTCGAGAGGGCCTGGAACCTTTTCCAATGGGCCCTGACTGTCTCTGCCCCAGGATTTTTATAGAGACGCCAGGGGGTGGAGCAAAAGACCTCCTCCCCCAGCACAGCCAAGTGCAGACCATCTCAGACACCTGCACTCAGGCCTGTGGTCCTAATCATCCTCTATGCGGACCTGCTGGGTATAGCCACGAGGAACCCGAGAATGGGCTCTCACAGGTCCTCCTTTCTTAATATATAAACAAATAACTATTAATGGCTTACAGCAATCTCCAAGCTGTTACACCTCCCAGTATGGGAGTAGAGGATGATAAAGATGGCATTTCTCTTTTGAATTAGGTCCAAGGTGACTACAGCAGTCTTAGCTGCCTCAAGCCCTTTCTAAACCAAAAACTCTTAAGGCGACTACAAACTTAAAGAATCCCTTAGCTTCATCATTACCATTAACAGGTTAAAATAAATATTGCTATACATAGTCACAATTCTCTCAATCTTAAAACACAAAGCAAACTCTTAACAGAACCATTTGAATTAGCATATATGGTGCTATATATAGTTAATAATTTTCTCCGTCTTACAACTCTAACTCAGTCATTTGAATTTTCTTGCTAACAGCACATAGGAAAAACTTCGATGTATTTACATCAAACTTAAATATTTCCTTAACTCCACAAATCCAGGGTGCATTAATATCAATAGGTTTCTGCAAACATAATTCAATCTCATAACTCCTCCTTTTCTTTATAATTTTTTAAACAAAATCTCAAACCTGGTTAGAGGAACCCAAACTTATATAATTCCTATAAACCCATATTGAAAAGAAGTATTCTCAATCTAACCATTAACACTTTGAAAACTTTTAGCAAAACATCCAAAAGCAGTTTCATAATAAAACTCTTTACACTTTAAAAGTAGTATACTCCATTTGCATTTCTTACTAACAAAACATGACATTAACCCACTCAAACAACAATTTTTTAAATAGAGTAAGGAATATTAACTCTCCCTTTTCTTTATAATTTTAAGCAAAATCTCAAGCCTAGTTAGAAAACCCAAACTTTTCTGTTTAAACAGTTCCATTTGTAACACAAAACCAGTTCCATAAGTAATTCCATTTTTACATAAACAGTTCCATAAAACAATTGCATTTTTAACACAGAATACATGAATCACCAGCATATATGCATACACAAAACTGCATCTTGAATCAAGGTTGAAACAATAAATTTCTTCATTTAAATAGTTCCATTTTTAACCCAATTCCAGAAAACCGTTCCTAGGTCATTACTATGAATAAACTCAAAATTGTCCCATTGCAATGAAATCTCTAGTGTTTATTTCATTTCTTAAGTCTTAAAATTCAAATGATAAATTCTGGTACTAGCCTTCCAAATATGAGAAATCCATAACCAAAATCTTTTTGTAATTTTATCTCATTTTAAGTTCAAAAAGTTCTGGTATCAGGCTTTCACTTCCAAATATGAAGAGACGTTTTTCAACTAAAACTTTTTGCAGTTAACAATTTCAGTTCAAACAACTGTCTCTGCAACTTTTATTCTCAAGCCAGAGACCTTTTTAGGTACAGTAGTATTCTAAAGCACACCGTTTTTGATGTTAGCTCAGGTTTTTCTGTGTTGCGTTGATTTTCCACAGATCTCAGCTGCGGATGCCTTGTGCTGGTTCTGGCGTCCGCCATTCTTAGTTTCTTAGCGGCTTCTGGAACTTTTGAAAACCACTCAAACTGCCTGCTTTGCAGTCTGCTAGGACACTAACTTCTGTATCTCAGGTTTTTTCACCATGTACATTAAGCATAGATTCACACTTAACATTTACATTTTTTAAACTCACATATAACATTTTTTGCCTTGCAAAGCATTTAGACTCACATTCAACATTTACATGTTACAAACTCACATATAACGTATTAACATCTACTTATTTATACTCCTTAAGGAAACTATAGAACTACTTTAACAAATATATTTCTTATTACTTCTTATGTACTTATTTAAACTTACATTTACAACTAGCATCTTTACTTATTACAAGCTTATTACTACATGTCTTAAGACTACATTAGATACTCCTTACAAGCTTATATTCTTAAAGGATCTATAGATCTATTTTACAAACTTATATAGGGCTACCATTAGCATATATTTAACTTAGCAAACACCCAAAGATTTCTTAACACAGAGATCTAACAAGAGAATAATTTCTACATACATCTTATTTTCATCTTTTTCTATTTCTTACTCTTAATTATTATCACTATCTCTATTAGAAAGATTCTCTTAACTAGACAGGTAGTACTTACATCATTTTTAAAGTTTAGAGTTTATAGTCAGCTTTGCTATAAAGCACTGGGATTTAGTGAGTGTTGTTGTTATAGAATTGTGATAGTTGTTGCTAGGGGACTGTAACCTTCCCAGGATGATGCCACACTCCAAAGTTGCCAGTTCTCTCAGCCATTCCGGAATGGCAGAGATGCACTGTCAGTGGTAGACGGTGTTTAACTAGAGGCTTTCCCTTCACCCAAATTCATAATAGCTAACCTAAGTGCTTCAATTCAGACAAACGTTTCTATTACAGCAGTACTTTTGGTTTGTTCTACCAAAAAACTTCACTTCATGCTGAGGGTGAAATTACCGTATTTAGCTGCTGTAAAGCTCTTTGCCAAATATTGCACAGCTATTAGGTGATATAAAGTATTTTTCTAAAGGAGCTAGTAAAGCCACAAGTGGCACAGCTCTGAACTGTATTTAGTATTTTCACTTCATTAGCTTTAACTCCTGATATTAGCAGCTGTGATATTTAGCATTGATTATTTATAAGGAACTTTCAGGTGAAGCAACTCTTTTGTAAGACAGCTAAATTTTCTGAAGTTTGTTTCCCATGTATAAAGCAGTTATTTCTTTTTGAATGCCTGTTTCTTATCCCCTTAATTAGATTTGCAAAGGAATCACTCATTGCAGGCTGTTTGTTCAAGAGGTAAATAATTTTTAATTTCACATAAGTTTCTTCATATCTAAGACAACGTTCAGTGTATAAACTGCTCTCTTGCTTTCTTAAGGATTTTAAAGTGGCTTGTTTGCTCTTAAAGGTAGCTTTTTGTCATCCAACTACCATAAAAATTTGCACAGCTATTAGGGTAAATAAGGCATTTTACCAACGGAGCCCCAAACTGCGAAGCACCTAGCTCCGTATTCTTTCAATTTTTCATTGGAACTGACACTTAAACTCTTAGATGATTTTCCTCCTTATTCTTTTAAAAGCTGTATTTTAACTTTACCATGAACGTATTTTCGAGCTAACAAGTGTTTCAGGGCAATGCCGCCATCTTTAGCGGAAAAACTACCTTTTCCAGAATGCATTTCCCTTATATCAGTCCATAATAATATCAGTCCCTTATATCATTTTCCTTATATCATTTTCCTTATATCATTTTCCTTATATCATTTTCCTTATATCAGTCATTTCCCATAGTTCTTTTCGGGTCTGAGAGTCAACTGGTTCTCTTTTACCAGACTTGCTTACAAATTCTTGCCCAGGAGGTTTGAACAAAGTTTTTTGCTTTTGCAACGGGAGATTTGAACAAGCATTTT